>NC_083484.1:14596577-14656577 GCF_030014155.1 Tachysurus vachellii | reverse complement strand
TGCGACGAGGTAAACAGCTGCAAACCACAATCGGCAGACGAGCTTCACTCGCGTTCACACGAAAAGAGAGCCGACTCAGAACAAAGGCAGTTTATTAAGCACTTGTGTTCTTTTAAGTTGGGTTTCGTGACCTCTTGTTTTTTTAGTTTGGATTTTTTTTCTGCTTTCATGGGATTTGCTTGTTGTTGTTGCTTTTCGTTTGAGCTTCAAATCACGGAACAAACAGAACGGATAGCGAAGCACGAAGATGGCACGCCAGCACTGCAGCTTTGAGCTCCAGCCATGCTGCTTTCTAATGCCAATAATAACAATAGCCTGAAGAAAATTTCCGTTTGTGTCACACTGGCTCGACACATCGGTCGAAAGTGGAAACGTGCTTACGGGCTTGTGGGAGTTTAACTCTGATATTATGTACAGTTTAAATACTGTACCGTTCGAGTGCACCCGAGATCTGGATTAATGTTGTGTAGCTTGTGTCAGATTAATGAAATAAGCCTTAACCAATACTGTGCTGACATCCACAAATGTCATATCCACAAATGAAGCAATATGTCGCAATATTTAAGGGATACAGTTGGTTAGACGGCTGTGGTAGCTCAGTGGTTAAGGTGTTCGACTACTGATCGGAAGGTCATTGGTTCGAATCCCAGGTCCACCAAGTTGCCACTGCAGGGCCCCTGAGCAAGGCCCTTAACCCTCAATTGCTCAGGTGTATAAACGGTAATAAGACAATGTAAGTCACTCTAGATAAGAGTGTCTGCTAAATGCTGTAAATGTAAATGTAGACGGTAATGAGTAACTAGCTGCGAGTTGTGACTAGCTGCTTTTTTTATTATTTATTATTAATTTGTTTTAGTGCACATCAACAGTTAACACTGACACTTCAGGAGCTGCTGTAATATAATATTGCTGTTACACTGTTGATGTGATCGGAACTCTAGAGTAATAACAGAAACACCACCCTGACGTTGAGCGTTGTCTTATCGTACTACGCCCTCATGTGTTTATTTCTCACACAGTCATTGGTTAGTCTTTTGTTTCCTCAAGTTCAAGTCACTAAGGGTTCAAAATTTGAGTTCACGAAGCTCCGCCCCATGATGTACAATGGCCTGTAAGATGTCTATACACACAGTACCAGGACAGGAAGTCTCAGCGACCGAAGACACGTTAGCTAAAGCCACATCTTAATCCGTTGTTCGTTTTAATCAACGAATTTCACTATTGTACCTTTTACAAAGAGCAATGTTACTGATATAGTTGGAAATGTTGCATCTTTAAACAACTAAATAAAGGAATATACAGTAAATTTTAGAACTATATTCTAATTAGGTTTAGAGAAGAAGCAGTACTCGAAATTCTGCCAATTGTGGATTATTACTAAATTAAAAAGGTCTTTCCTACACGCTGAGCCAGTTAGAAGATGGAAGAATCAATACACAGGAACATATACATTGTAGTTTCATCTAATAACGTCTTGACTTAACCTCGTCTGTGGAGAAGTAAAGGGGAAGAAATAAATGCCTTCTTTTTTTATCACCACCTTCGCTGCTGTTGCTAGGCTACCGTGACTGGCAGCCGATCAGTCCGGCAGGTCGGCAGAGGTTCCTATTGATCTCGGCTGATGGAATCTGAGAAACCGTCAGAACCTATTTAGCGTTCGCTTACTGAGCTCTTTTTTTCTTCCTCGAACTTGAAGAAAACAGCCATTTCTTACCTTAAGCCAATTGAATTTGACAGATTTTACCAATAAAATGTTAACTCTTTCACTTTTAGTTTGCGAGAGTGAACTTCTTAGGCAGAATTTGAATGAAAGCTATTCAAACGAATGCCCTTGCTCTGATAAACTCGCTCTGGAATATAAAGGTGTCAGGGTTTTTTAATCTTTCATCTTTTCTTCTTTACACTCGTTTTCATCAGTGACCTTGTCATTTCAGGCAAGAAAGCAGCAGGAAAATGCAAACAAATGCCTTCCTTCCATTCAGATCAAATCCCTTTGTATCCATTTACCCAGTATAATGTCGCAAGATGACAAATCGACTCTCGCTCGTTTCTGTCGCATGGGATCAGACGCCGTGTCAGTCCAGAGCGCTAGCGTTCACCGTGAAACATGGGTCCGGAAAGGAAAAGAGGTCAGCGCTAACTCACAGAACGCAATAGAACGAAAAAGACATTAATGATCAATGAGGACGAATCAGCGATAATCTTGTGCATGTTGGAAATAACAAAGACATTACGGACACTCTGAGAAATCATCACTCGATATTATCAGGAAACAAATAAGCCTTTGAGTCTGCTCACATTCGTTGGTTTCCTCACTCTCCGTTCGTCCTGTACAAGACGTTTTGTGACCCGGGGCCAGTCGGTTCCCTTTGCACTGGTGCAGGTTGAAAAAATACAAAGGTTCTTTCAACAGCACAAATTCAGCAGGATGACTAGCACAAAGCTGACCTCAGTGTTGTTTCACAGGCCATACAATGGACGTGTAATTTCAACATTTACAGAAAAAGAAAGGTATTGAAATACTTGAAATTGAAATAGTTAGTAGCAGGAACTTTATCAGCAACAGTACTAATAGTGGGTTTAGTAGTAGTAGTGGTAGTATTGGCAGTGGCAGTGTTGATAATCTGCCGTAGTAGCAGCGGCAGTATTACTAGTAGTGGTAGTAGTAGATGTAGTAATGCTGATGGTAGTGTTGGTAACTTAGAACTTAGGTAGTGGTAGTAATAGTCATGGTAATGTGGGTCATATGACTACTAGTAGTAGTAATAGTCATGGTAATGTGGGTCATATGACTACTAGTAGTAGTAATAGTCATGGTAATGTGGGTCATATGACAAGTAGTGGTAGTAAAAGTCATGGTAATGTGGGTCATATTACTAGTAGTGGTAGTAAAAGTCATGGTACTTTTGGGCCATATGACTAGTAGTGGTAGTAATAGTCATGGTAATTTTGGGCCATATGAATAGTAGTGGTAGTAAAAGTCATGGTAATGTGGGTCATATGACTAGTAGTGGTAGTAATAGTCATGGTACTTTTGGGCCATATGACTAATAGTGGTAGTAAAACTCATGGTAATGTGGGTCATATGATGTAGTGGTAGTAATAGTCATGGTAATTTTGGGTCATATGACTAGTAGTGGTAGTAAAGGTCATGGTAATGTGGGTCATATGACGTAGTGGTAGTAAAAGTCATGGTAATGTGGGTCATATAACTAGTAGTGGTAGTAAAAGTCATGGTAATGTGGGTCATATGACGTAGTGGTAGTAATAGTCATAGTAATGTGGGTCATATGACTAGTAGTGGTAGTAAAAGTCATGGTAATGTGGGTCATATGACTAGTAGTAGTAGTGGTAGTAATAGTCATGGTAATGTGGGTCATATGACTAGTAGTGGTAGTAATAGTCATGGCAATGTGGGTCATATGACTAGTAGTGGTATTAATAGTCATGGTAATGTGGGTCATATGACTAGTAGTGGTAGTAAAGGTCATGGTAATGTGGGTCATATGACTAGTAGTGGTAGTAATAGTCATGGTAATGTGGGTCATATGACTAGTAGTGGTAGTAAAAGTCATGGTAATGTGGGTCATATGACTAGTAGTGGTAGTAATAGTCATGGTAATGGGGGTCATATGACTAGTAGTGGTAGTAAAAGTCATGGTATTGGTAATAGTAGTAATGGTTGTGTTGGTAGCACAAGATATGGTATTGGTAGTAATAGTAGTAGTAATAGTATTAGCAGTAATATCGGTTTGTGTCTCAATCATTTTTTCTTTTTTTTAACAGACATCTTTGTACAGCAAACGGTTCTGTATGCAGAATCTTTATTTAGAGCTCAGAATCACATACAGCACATTTGATCAAACCTAGAAGAAGCTGGGCACTTAGAAACGGATGTACAAACATTTTAATCTATAGCAATAAGTGTTATTTTACTCAGCGCCATCTCAAGGGTTCAACAGTGGCACTGTGAATAAGCATAAAATGAGCTTCATTCTTTTGAACGAGATATTATGTAACCTTGGGAATTTAACTAACGCCACATCAGTAGTTCTCCAGAGGGTAACAAAGCGATGTCATTATTACACACTTATACAGCTTTGCCTCTCTGAATGATTCAGAAGGCCCTCGGGGTAATGTGGAATGCCAACCACAGATACGCTTGTTGCACCATAATTTCATTTGGATGCCAGGCGTCTCTTAAAATAACATTTTGGACGTGGAGCAAATTTACATTCGTGAAGATGATCACTAATTCAGCACTGAAAAAAAATCGATCTCTTCCATCGCTCTCGTCTCGACGAGACGTTTCCCGATGCTTCAGCAATCGATGCAGCACAGTAACGAGTTAACAATTCTAGGGCTTGTTTTCACGCATGCTCGAAACGCTTAGTTATTTGCAGCACAGTCTGATCGACGTGACCAGAACATACTGTTCTGTGGACAGAGTTCGCTGGAAATTCGCTGGAAAAGAGCTTTAATCTAATTGGATGTCTTGTATATAAATGGGGATTAGATTCATAAAGCACATACTGTACCGGAAGCACTGATTGCCTAATGATGGATTTACATTTACAGCATTTAGCAGACACTCTTTCCCAGAGTGACTTACATTTTCTTATTTCAGTTTATACAACTGAGGAATTGAGGGTTAAGGGCCTTGCTTAGGGGCCCTGCAGTGGACCTGGGATTCGAACCAATGACCTTCCGATCAGTAGTCAAACACCTTAACCACTGAGCTACCACATTCCTTTTGCTCCATCAGCAATGCCCTAAGTTCATCTTCTCTTCCATTTGAACAGATTTTTTTTTTTTTTTTTTTTTTTTTTTTTACAGGATCTGAGTGAAGGGAAGGAAGTGCAAGTGTGTCTGAGGTCAAATGTAATTGATTTACTAAAAACTCCCCTGAAGAAAATGCTAATTAAGGTCTTTTCATCAACTACCAGTATGCAAATTGTGTAGCATAGAGAAGATTAGATCATCCAAAGAGCACCATGCTGATAAGCTTTCTCTAACATGCATTAGATAGTGACATATTAATAAAATGACAAGCACTTAGGGCTGTGCTGCTAGATGAAAAGTAAATAATCAATAAACAGCACAACGTGATGAGTTTTATGCCTTTCACACTGCAGAAATTTACTAACAATTATGATGCGTTTTTTATTTGTCTTTAATTGTATTCATTTTTAGTCAGAATTGATGTTATGGAACATCATCAAAGCAGGTTTATTATTAGATGTCGAGTACATGTAGAGTTGATGATACACCCCCAGTGTAAGCTGTTACGTGTTAGAACGAGTGGGTTCATAACCAACACGGTCCATTCAGAGGTGAGAAGTAACAGCGCTGTGGGATTAAATAGCTTTTAGTGACCACAGAGGACATACTTTATTAATCGTTTAGGCTATTATTAGGCTAATTAATTTTTTAGGCTTTTTTTTATTCCTTACCTGGATTTGAAGGATCGATATTTGTGCTTCCTTCTCATCTTTACTGCACAATGTGAGACAGGAAGGAAGGGTGGAAGCAGCTCTGACAACACAGGCGGTTATAGGAAGCACTTTTCTCAGTGCTATTTCAGTTATGGGGAAAAGCTCAGACATTATTTGGAATGAAATGTTCCACAGGTTTGGTTTTACCACTTAAAGTATCCAGTCATGGTGAGACTGCAATACACACTCAATATGTGCTGACTTAGTTTTTAAAACAAACGCATTGCCAACTCAATTGCAAATTTATACAGTGGTACCCTTGTTTTGTTGCAATTTTTTTACACAAAGCTGGTAGAATGTTCTCTCTCTCTGCTCGCGGGAGGTTCTCAGGGCTCCTTCGAGGTGCACGGCTCTTCACAGAGCATGCATTCATGGCGGAGTTGCGTTTGAATTATGCGTGGATTTTCCCACACTCGTCCTACAGTATGTTGCTAAGCAACTCCTGCCACGAGAGGCATGCGGTGCCAGGCCCAATCCTCAGCACAGTCATGCGCTATTAAACCCAGCAGCACCTCTTCTCTCTCTCTTATACACATCAAAGCGTTTAACGGACATTAGACACGATCGGTAGTCACGAAGTGCCACAATAACGTCTTTATCTCGAGATGATAATAAATCACAGACTCTCGGGGCAACCACACGGCATCATCGACCGGGCGGCGTGTCTGCTCGAGGTCGACGTGGAACTTGTTTTATTGTGGTGTTAGAGTGGTCAAGGGCTTTGAGTTTTAGGTACGTTTTCTTCTTGTTATTGCCCCACACACACACACACACACACACACACACACACACTCATTCAAGTTGACCCAGAAAGATTTGACGCATTAGAAAAGATTAGAAAGCATTCTATCTTCATCCTTCATCAAAGCAGAAGCTCTGAGTAAGAAAGGATGAAAAACAAGAAGGGAAATATTTCTCCGGGTGACAAGCCTGCTCTGTCTTTCCTGCTTTAACATTAACACAGCCTGAAAGAATTCCATGTCTTTTCTGCTGCACACACACACACACACACACTCAGACTCTCAGTCCTCCATCTGTCTCCTTTACCCGTTCTCTCTTCTTGTGCATTGTGCGTATTATCCTCTCACCGTACTCTCCTCGTGTTTGTCACGTCACTCACCCTTTACGGCTTTTGTTTACCCGACCGCTGACACTCCAGATTTCATTTTCCATGCTGGACTTTCAACAGCAAATACAACACGGCTGAGTGGATACGCATGACTGGCACTAATCCTAACCCATGTAATAACCTTCTTTCTGTAATGCAACGGGGAAAGAAGAGTCGAGCAAAGCCAGAGCGTCCATGTGGGCGGATACGGACAGTTGCTTTAAGGTACCGAAGCTCTTCAGCCACCTGTTCACACCGTGTCAGAGTTTGACTGAAGACAAAAAAAAAAAAATGCCAAAGGAACGTCAGTCACGTCACCCACAGCTCAGCAGCTTGATAGTTTGTGCCGCTAGCAGACCTTATACAACATCTATGGGAAGTGAGGTGGGTGGAACGCAGCCACTTTTTTAAAAGGCTTTAAAGAAAAATCAACCTTTTAGAGCAAAGAACTTGGTTTTCTACTTCTTGACCAAACAGGTTACAAGCGAAACAGACAAACAAGCAAACAAATAAACACGGACTCGAAGGTCTCAGTGGAAAATTCTCCTGCATTCAAACACACACTGATTTTTATGGCTGTAAGTATCCAGGCTCTGTACTGCGAAGTTGTCAGTAGGTGTTCCTGCTGCTGGTTGCCATAGCAACCACGTCGACTAGTGGGTGGCGCATTCCTCTAGCGTTTCTTGCCGCTAAAACGAAACGTTCTGGAGGGAGATTTGGCGTCGTTTGGGTATAAAATCCGGCAGTGTAATTCTGCATCATGTCACATGGGATGAAGGTGAAACAGCGCGTGCTCTTTGCCACAGATCACACGAACGCTACTCTCTTCAATCCCATTGGCAATCGCTTTACAGAGTCGCCCCGTAATAGCATATTTTCACAAATTCGTCGCGTCTCTGGACACGCCCACATCCCGTCGCCGCCATACAAGTTGCAGGAAGTCTCAAAATGATTGATCTCCAGTCGCGTTGTCGCCGCATGCGTGAACATATCTTTTGTTCCTGCTTAATTGATACTAGACGTCGAGGGTGCTTTAACACACGTGGTACTGTGTTCCATCCCTGACATGAAAAGCACTCTAGCTACTCGAAACAGAACCAAACACCTTGTAAATTAATGTACACAATGAAAGCAATGCTGGCTGAAAACTTCCACTTCTGAGTCACGTACATTACAGATTATTACCCACAGCTCGTCTTTGGCATAAAAATAATAATATAACGTTCTCGTGTTGTTGTTTTTTTTTTTTCTAGCTATGGAGTTTCATGAGAATCTTCACAACATGGCAGTGAAGGATGGTCTAAAAGGCAGGAAGCTCCAAAAGGCAGTGGAGAGCTTCACCTGGAACATAACTATTCTAAAGGTGAGCACCGCATCGACCGTATCTCTCTCTTTCCTCCGCAGTCTACTCCCTGTCCTTCTCTTTTTCTTCCTCGTCGCCCCCTCGTTTTCTCTCGCTCTCTCTTTACGCTCTGCATTACATGAACTGCCCAGGGCTACACAGATCTGGAAGTCTCTGTACCTCCTTTGCAATACTGCACCTAAAGCAGGAGCTATTTACAGGAGATCGTTTTTTTTTTTAAGTAGCCGACACCAACACAGCTTTCAGGCTACTGATTTCTCTGCTTTTATTCCCCTTTAAAAGGCAGCATACGCGGGTGGATAAAATCACAGCAGATTGAATCCTATCTGCTTTCTGAACGAGTCTCTTCTGTCTCTTCTCTCAATGTACTTCAGACTTTTCACACAGTTCTCATGTAAGAACGATTCAGAGCCCCAGCTCAAGCAGCTCTCTGTTTTGATATCACGTTAAAAAATCCCGAAAAACGAAACAGCTGCTTCGTAGCGTGTTTAAGGACAACGCAGCAGAACAGCTGTTTCACTGAAGCATTTCAATGTCTCCTAATAGATGCGCACATAAAGTGGACAGTGAGTGACCCTGCAGACTTTGTTCAGTTAGAATTAGAAGATTAAAAGGTTTGACCCGCAATTACATCCACTTAATGTCGAATATGTCAAGCCTTTCCTCTGTAATAATCACTACTTAGCCCTTTTTACAAATCACATTTGCATGTGCTAATTAAACATAACATTACGTGCAAAAAAAGCCGCCCGTTGATTAAAGACCCTCGGTCGTTTCCCGTAAGGTCATTCCTGTTGTTTATGCTGCTGAAGAACTTTGCCAGACTACATAATTAATTAGAGAGCGTGTCCAGAGCGACTTAGCGTGTGGAGGACTTGCAGGTCGATCGCCAATGAAATCTGTCCAGTTTAATAGCGTAAGCACGTCGCAGTGTCTTGTTACATTGGATGGATGTTAGAAAAATCTATTCCTCTCACAGTTCCAGAGATTAATGTGCCTAAAGTTCAGACTCGGTGTTTACTTTCTTGTTTCTTATTGAATTACGCGTATTTGTTTTTGACTAGCCGGTTTGCAAATTGCATTCTTTTGCCCTGAGGACACATAAAACGTCATTACGGCAGTCGAATGTTCTCGCTAGTATCATAATAGAACGATTAAAGAAAATCATTTTCAATCTATTTATTTATTTATTTATTTTTTTATTACTTTTTTTTTTTTTTGTATTACTTTTTTGGCAGCAGACTCGCTAATAATTCTACCGAATGACATCTCTTGTTTTTTCCAATGCTGCGTCCGGGTGACGTTCTTGTGTTTCTTCATACCATTGTGTCATGACGGTTTCTGTGCTGTCTCACCAGGGTCAGGCGGACCTGCTGAAGCACGCGCGGGCCGAGGTGCTGGAGAATATTAAGCAGGTGCATTACGCCGCGCTCGCCTGCGACCTATTCAAGGGGGCGACGTCGTCCAGCTCCGAATCCAGATCCCGCCGCAGCCTGGGAGCCATCCCAGAGAGGGCGTCCGGAGAGGTCGTCAGCGACGACAAGGAGAACTGAAATCTCAGAAAGCTTCTGAGATCGTAACGTTACAGAGGAAGAGTAGAGTAATCTAGCCATTAAGAGGAAGCCAGGCTGTTACACAACCTGTGTTTCTTTTACACTCTTTCCAGTACCATTCCATAACGGTTAGGCCGATGTGCCTCGACTAACTTCGCCAAATCCCACGCCCCTCCCCCAACCTCAACCCCAGCCCTCTCCACCTAACTCAGGGTAGTCTGACAGGACTACTTTTATTTCCAGAGTCCGCTAATCACCTTGCTAGCGTGCTGGAACAGTGTTGTGATTCACTGCAAGTGTTAAACTCAGACGTGCCCTTACAGAGCCATCCTCGCTTCGGGACCGGCCATAAGCACAAATTTCTGAGCAGCTGAAACTGGAGACGATTCCGAAAGAGAGAAAGTGAGAACGGTGAACGAATGAGTCGAGCTGTTTACAATGACAAACTAATACATGTTCTGTCTGCCAAAACAGTATGTGTGTGTGTGTATGTATATAAAATGATAATTATGTGTGTGTGTATATATATATATATATATATATATATATATATATATATATATATATATATATATATATATATATGAGATATGAGAGAGAGGGAGAGAGAGAGATCTTTTTTTGCAATGTGCACCATTTTAACAGATTTATTTTGTTAAGGTAAACAGCTGTTTTAAAGAGAATATTTTATTTGAACAAGTGCAACAGATGGAAAAGAAAACGTGTATGACACTCATGGGTTGTTCGATGACACACACTAAGGATGTGTGTGTTACAGGTACATGGTTCATGATTAACTCCTGGTCATCATTACTGTTATAGTTCCTGGTAAACAATTTGGTTTGTACAGGAATCCAATCCACGTGTTTTGCCTAAGCTAAGCCTGCCTAACAAGATGTCTGTCGCCTCTCCGGTGTTGCGGTGATCTCCGGCTCGTCTCGACGGTCTTTCCAGCGTGCCGATCTACTGTTAGACCCAGTGAACCACTCCCATACCGATTACCATCATCTTTCCAGAACACCAAGAAACGGAAACCAGTGTTGTTTGATACGTTTCAGTGCTGTAAAAGTCGGTGTCTTTTTAACTGTAGTTCAACCATTTATACCACCCCAGGGGGAGCAGGTTAGTTTTCAAACAAAATAGCCGTTTTGTTTTTACCCCGTGAAGTCCTGAAAGCTCTGAAATAAACTGTGTTGAATAAATGCACTTCGCCTGTGTGTTAATATCCAACAGTAAAACTCCCAAGGATTCAAAGCGAGCACTGAAGTTACTGTTGACGTCGTATGTCTTCTGTTTGGCTTTTTATCTTGTGGATAATGATGTTGCTAAATGACTTACTCTATGATTTTCACTTTCCTTGCACTGATTAGTCTTTCACTGGATGCTTGTAAATCGTTTTAAAACCAAAAATCTGGAGCTGGATGAAGCTTGAAGCTTAAAAATGTTTGGCCTGATTAAATTAGGTTACATGTCATTTCTTGTGCTTTTTTATTATCACTCTTTTTGTCTGACTGCCGAGTCTGAACCAGCGTCGGACTTTTACAAAGTACGCTGTTCTGTTTGGTTTGAGTTCACACTAAATATATTCCAGTTCCCTGAGGTGTGTGTAAAGCCCTATTCGGACGGGATTAGTTTTACGTGGGGACGTGGAGTAATGCAATTTTACCTCAGGACGTCTGTACTATTAATTGGCCAATTCGCACGGGAAAATACATCTCAGTAAAAGGAGTAGGAGGGGTAACTCGCTTTACGCACCACAGTAACCTCCTTGTCGTCATGTGCGTATGATGTTGCTTCCTGTTATCACGTGCGCAAACAGACAACATGGCGCCTCCAACGCGGCAAAAACTACTTTTAAACAGGAAATGACAGAATTTTACCGTACATATTTACAGCGGGTCTATTCGGACGGGATTAGTATTACCTGAGGTCATTTTACCGGACCTTTTTACAGAAGGTAAAAGTCGCCGTAATCTTTACTGACATTGTCCGTAATGATTACCGAGATGGCACATTCGGATGGGACTAAAATCACTGGTAATAATTACTTTACCCCCACGTCCCCACGTAAAACTAATCCCGTCCGAATAGGGCTTAAAACTGAACGTCTACTCATAAAACTTGTCGGTACAGCAACCGAGGAACAGAGCATTCGGATCCCAGCACGAAATCGATGATTCGTTTAAAAGTAAGTAATCAAGTATTTTAAACCATTTCCTGTAGCACAGCTAGCGTTATTTGTTAGCCAATATACTGTATATCAGAGCTTATCTGCAGCACTACAGATTTGTCCTTTGGCTCAAACTTTGGCTCACTTTATCAATATTTGATTCACTTCCTGCAATCAGTTTGACTCAGAGTGAATCACTTTCTCGCTGCCGTAAACTCTGTATGCGAAAGCACTCGATGATACAGACCATACTGTTTGCAATCCAATCTTGAAACCTGTCTGCTGAACCTGTGACTACATGCGTCGTAAACTAGTAAGCCTGCGGTGGGGCTTTTATTTATGCGCCTCTGTAGAATAAGCCTGTATACTCTATAAGGTAGAGATCAGCCTCAAGCACAAAAGGTGTAAATGCCTTTTTTTTAGTACCTGTCAAGGACCAACAAATCAGACATGTCGTCCTTTTTAATGTAACTTTTAATACTAGCTACTCTTAGTGATTCTTATAATGATGTGTGGAAAATAATAATAATGATAATAATAATAATAATAATAATAATAATAATAATAATAATAATAATAATAATAATAATAAAAAGATGAACAAGAAAAAAAAAGAATTGTAAGGACATGGAGGACAAACTCTTCTTTCTTCCGTCAGCATTTTAAGTGCTCGGTGATGACACCTTTTGAGAAATGATGAACTCCACCTTGCTTAACCTTTAGGCAATTAGCTGAATAACGCTTGGCACATACTTGTCAGCTTGCAAACCTGTCGTAATAAATAATAGACGCAAAACAAACCCGTCAGACAGATCTCGATCTGCCAGGTGAAAGCAAGAGAGATCTGAGAAATCTACAGCCATCACGCAGGATCAGAGCAGATCCGGCAGGACAAACACACGCAGGCTGCTATTGACTGCATGTGATGTTCCTGACAGGCATTGAGGGGAAAAAAGCCTGAGGATGTCTGGATATGGCTGGCTGTCACTCTGAATGGAATCACACTCTGTTGTCTCCTGTCCTCTGTCTTTATGTGCTGCTTTGACCTTATTGCTCCACTGTGATGGAAAATCCAGCAGCCACTTTTTCCAGGAAGTCTCACCGATTAAACCTTCTGACCGACACACAGACGTAAATTGACTTTCAGACTTTCGATCAGCATAAACAAATGACTGATTTTATCAGTCTGATCTAAAACGAATCAGGACTCGTCGTGTTTTTCTCTCTGTCGATAACCTTACACTGAATTTTTGTGTTTGAAGATAAATTTTATCTGCTTATCTTCAAGCACTTGGAGCATCTCAGAGAGCAGAAATGGGTTTGATATCAACATTTACTTTGAAGAAATAAAAAGAACTGTTGGGTTTTTTTTTTTTTTTTGGGACTTTATGAATATATCTCCCCTAGTAGGCTAGATAAAACAGAAACACTGATGAAAAACTAGAAATTCATAAAGCCCTGAGTGTCTGCCTTCATACGAGGTTCATATTAACCACCACTGTGGAGAAGGACATGACACAGATATTCAATGATCAACATGGACACATAAAGACAGGACTATGGGGAAAAGAGTTAAGGCCAATAACCAGAGGAATCATTAATAGAATCATCAATATACCGGTGGAGGTAGTCGTGGCCTAATGGTCAGAGAGTTTGACTCCTAACCCTAAGGTTGTGGGTTCGAGTCTCGGGCTGGCAATACCACGACTGAGGTGCCCTTGAGCAAGGCACTGAACCCCCCCAACTGCTCCCTGGGCACCACAGCATAAATGGCTGCCCACTGCTCCGGGTGTGTGTTCACGGTGTGTGTGTGTGTGTGTGTTCACTGCTGTGTGTGTGCACTTTGGATGGGTTAAAAGCAGAGAACAAATTCTGAGTATGGGTCACCGTACTTACTGTAGCCGTATGTCACATCACTGTCACTGTCACTGTTAATTAAATCCTGTCAGCATTACCAGTCCTGCTCCTGATTCTCTCTCGCTCTTGCTTTCTCTCTATTTCTTTAGAATAGGTGAATAACCTTGAAGAGGGCGTTTTTTTCTGTACATGACACCCCTTATGTGATCGAAAGGAAGGAAGCGAGAGGGCGTTTGTTTGGTGGTTTGATTGCGTTATAGTGGTCAATGTATGAGGGTGTTATTCTGGTGTTAAAAAAACAGATCAGGCTGCTGCTTCTGCTTCAACAGACTCGTGTTGCTCAATCAAATGCTGAAATGTGTAAAAAGTCCTGCTCCGTCTAGTAGCAACTTCTTGAATTGTTTGGATTTGTTTGATAGATGGTGGACATGTAAAGACCTGAGCATTTTCTCTCATCGAGTGAGAGTTTGTTATGATGATCAGTATAAGGGTAGATCCAGTTTTTTAGATGTTGGCCACATTACTCTTGCTTTCCTTCATCACTGCTTGAAACCTTGATGATGTCTGGATCCCACCATCACCTCAAGGACGTTCTTGGACTTAACTGGGGTCTAAATCAAACGCCTTGCTTTAAAAATTATAAAAAAAGAAAAATGCATGAAGATCAGTGGTCCTGTACAGCATTAGTGTGTATAAAATGTCATCTAAATGTATGATATCATATACAAGGATGTTCTTCAGTGCACATGATGCTCTCAACATTGTGACCATGTTAGTATTCATACACACAGTTTGCTTTCTTCTCTCCATATACTAGTTCCTTAGAAGTAAAAAAACAACAGTATTTTGGGTTCCATTAATTCCATTGTATTTTCCCTTTATTTCTTAAAATGTGAAAATGTTTAAAATGTTTTTAAAATCTACTATTTCATTTTTATGTACGAAATAACATTCATGATGGGCAAATATGAATTTTTGAATGAATTTTTCAAATTCTCAACCGGAAAAGGGTGGCTTGCCCACTTCAGGTTGGTGGAGAGCTCCTGCCTCAAGTGGAGGAGTTTAAGTATCTTGGGGTCTTGTTCACGAGTGAGGGAAGGATGGAGCGGGAGATCGACAGGCAGATCGGTGTATCTTCTGCAGTGATGCGGTCGATATATCGGTCTGTTGTGGTGAAGAAAGAGCTGAGCCGCAAGGTGAAGCTCTCTATTTACCAGTCGATCTATGTTCCTAGCCTCACCTATGGTCATGAACTTTGGGTCATGGCCGAAAGGACAAGATCCCGGATACAGGCGGCCGAAATGAGTTTCCTCCGCAGGGTGGATGGGCGCTCCCTTAGAGATAGGGTGAGGAGCTCGGTCACTCGGGAGGAGCTCAGAGTAGAGCCGCTGCTCCTCCACATCGAGAGGAGTCAGCTAAGATGGCTCGGGCATCTGTTCCGGATGCCTCCTGGACGCCTCCCTGGGGAGGTGTTCCGGTCATGTCCAACCGGGAGGAGGCCCCGGGGAAGACCTAGGACACGCTGGAGGGACTATGTCTCCCGGCTGGCCTGGGAACGCCTCGGTATTCCCCTGGAAGAGCTGGAGGAAGTGTCTAGGGAGAGGGAGGTCTGGGCGTCCCTGCTTAGACTGCTGCCCCCGCGACCCGGCCCCAGATAAGCGGTAGAAAATGGATGGATGGCTGGATGGATGGTCAAATATGGTGCCATTACCTACAGTATGTCATCCATGTCTTGTTCTTTCGGCTGCTCCTTGTTCCAGGTCGTCACATCGGATAATCTTAAAATATAAGATAAGAATATTAGATTCACCAGAAACTAGGCGGCTCTTACGGTACTGTTGCGTTCCCTCACTATTACACACACTTTAGGAAGAAGGAACAGGGTTCAGATACTGAATTGGCCGATTCTTTTAAAGCTCTGTTCTTTCTTTGTGATAAATGACTCTGTCCTGTGTAAATGTTATTACAAAGTAAGACCCTAAAGCTTATAAAGACGACTGTGAGGAACTCTTGTAGCCGGTGTTTGTCAGCGGACTACATTAGCGAGCCGGACGCTGTTCCTGTCTGCAGGTTTGGATTCTGCGTTGGATCAACACGATCGAGCGAGCGGAACGTATTAACAGAACCGGCCAACGATGGATGGCAACGTGTAATCTTATCCAAACACAATGACTGCCAAGTTGTAGTCCTGCCAAAAGAATTCTGAAATTTCACGTGTGTGTGCATGTGGCTGGAATTGTATAGCTGCTGGCATAACTGAATACATCAGCGGGTTTCATGCCTGATCCTGAATATTCACACTGGTGTGCTGTGGGTTATAAAACCCTATGTGTGTGTGTGTGTGTGTGTGTGTGTGTGTGTGTGTGTGTGTGTGCACTCACAGGCCCACATCAACAAGCACATGAAATCACAAGCTGGTGTGTCTGATCCAAGCCAACGTCGATCTTCCCCTCACAGTACATTCATTTTTCGGCGTTCACATGGCGCTCTTTCACAAAGCAACGTCTACATCCACGTCCAATTACAGGACCTTTGATTCTCCTGCTGATGGTTTTGATTCCCTCGTAAAACCCAGGCTCCGTGCCAATCAGCCCTCCAGTTCAACAAATCACACTGGTCTTTTTGAACAGCCTGCTCTCTTCCTGACCGATCGCCCTTTCTGTCCGCTTTGATTGAAGCGTAACGCTGTAATGTGTTGTTCAAATCTCCCTGCTTACAGTTTTGAGCCCTAGAGTCAGCTACGTTAGCTATTTTTTGTAAAGGAGTATTTCTCACTCAGCTTGCTGCTAAACTGACCTCTCTTAGTCACCCTGTCTCTCTCTGACGGGCGGCTTTGAATACAAACAGCCACCAAATAGCCTCCGTAAAATGCCAACACACAGACGCTGTTCACCGGCTAATGGGGTGGTTTTTAGCTCTTTTCATTCCTCTACAAAAAAAGCCCTTTTGCGCAGCAACTTCTTTGCCTCACAGTTCAGCAAAATGAAGGCAGAGAAGTACCTCGAGTGAATGTCTGGATTCCTTCAAACATAATAGAGCCTCTGTTTATGCTCGTCACTTCGTAGAAAGTTTAATGTGGCAAAAATCTCTTGACATGAGTGTCTGCATACATCATTTAACATTTTTTTCAAAAAGCACAGCTGTTTGGAAGATTCATCATCTTATCAGCTCTGTTTTAAACTTAAACTTGTGACCCCACCGGCCAGGAAGCGTCTAATACAGGAACAGGTTGCCTTTGGACAGATTTTTGTCGTTAAAAAACTAAACCTGTGAGCGCAAACATACAAGTATCTCGGCTCACCGAGAAGGGATTAATACAGGAAATTATTACATCCCATTCCTCACATGTTGACGCAAAACCTTATTCCGGGGGGACTAAAAGTCATCTGAGTCCTGATGAGAGCAAAGGGCATCAGATTTCATTCTGTGATTTATAGCGTGATAAGTCAAGGCTCCTGATGCCAGTCCAAGAATTAGCACAAACCCATTTAGCAGCAGGAGAAACAGCCAAAACATACAAACTTACTTCCTGACTTCGGATTAACCCTTAGGGCCGCTTTTTTTTTTTTTTTTTTTATAATGCCAGTCCTGGGATTGTCAAAAGGACGATGTTTTCCACTAACAGAGACACAGAAGAGCTAACAGTATTTAGTCGATAACACAATGGCTGCTTGTTTGGAACCGGTTGACAGTATGGCCTTCATTTTGTTCTGCTTCCCTTTCAGCACAACGGAGCTCTGTTCGCTTCCATCTGCTGTAATGCTGCCATTTCGTTCAACCCCGAACGAGTCCAACCTCGCTGGATACGCTTGTTAAAAAAAATAGGCAGCATTTCAGTTCAGAGTCTATCTCTACCTTCGAGTGCTGGAATCGAACTTCAAAGGGTTGTGGCCAAGTCAAATCGACAATAATTATTTTTAATGGATGAATGCGATCGTACCGGTTGCTGTTTGCTCAAGCTGAGTCATTGCTGAGCCATGTGAATGAGGAAGGATGTTACAGAGGTTACACAAATAGGGATCGGATGTATTTTGGGCATTTCTTGAGCCTTTGCTAAGCAGTTTTGTTTCTCGTGTTTCCAAAGATTGGTACAAGAGCAGACATTATGTTCAACAACGCTGTTTCCCTGTTAGAAATGGATCCGAGTATGACACTTTAACATGGTGGTTTAAATTAAATTCCTTACGCAATCTCACATTCACCATCATATCATCATATAAGAAGAGGCCACTTTTGAAAAGTTTGCAAAAAAGTTTTCAGAACCTCTCAGATTTTCAGAAAAGCACCAATTGACGTCAAGCTGACTCATCAGGTCATGAGTTAGAAAGCTAGCAAAAAAAAACAAACATAGAGGGCAGACAACTAATGAAAAAAAAACGAGTCTTGGGCTTTTTTTGGACATTTACTGGTACCTAATTCTCTTCCTCCAAAGCTACAACACAAGCAAACAACCTCAACATCAACCTCATCCATTCATCTGCATTACTGATAAGAATAAATTGAGAACAATCTAGAGCGCAAGCTAGTTAGATAAATAGTTAATAGATACAAGCTTAAAAAAAAACCTGTTAAACAGGCAGAAACAAGAGCTAAATCTTCTTCCCTAAAGTGTCGGAGTCAGATTAGATGTTAGCTTGCAGTTAACAGTGTGTTAAAAGCGTACAGTGTTACCATTCATTTTCTACCACTTATCCGAACTACCTCGAGTCACAGGGAGCCTGTGCCTATCTCAGGCATCATCGGGCATCAAGGCAGGATACACCCGGGACGGAGTGCCAACCCATCGCAGGGCACACACACACTCTCATTCACTCACGCAATCACACACTACGGACAATTTTCCAGAGATGCCAATCAACCTACCATGCATGTCTTTGGACCGGGGGAGGAAACCGGAGTACCCGGAGGAAACCCCCGAGGCACGGGGAGAACATGCAAACTCCACACACACAAGGTGGAGGCGGGAATCGAACCCCAACCCTGGAGGCGAATGTGCTAACCACTAAGCCACCGTGCCCCCACAGTGTTACCATTCGAATTAAATATGTACCGCTAACAGGAAATTAAGTGAATCCATTTTGTTCTATTATATTCGACATGTAACTCGTAGTGGATCGGACTGACGACGTTCTCCAACACATTGTCAATCTACGCCTCCTTCATCCCGCCTCGTTAAACTCTAATTTGCACCTCAGAGGAAGAGTGAATGCAAATGCTGTGGGGAATCGTGATGCGTGTGTTTGCCTACAGCTACAAAACACCTCCCACGAGAGGGAGGCGAAAGCAGTAAATGTTTACGCGCGAAGGTTCAACCCTCTGTTTCTCAAAAATCAGCTCTGACTCACCACAGGCAAGCATGAGCTCAGTGAGCTCGTATCCACTGCTGTCTGTGCGTCACTGACCGCAAGACGCGTGGAGATGAAGCTCTGTACATGTGGGTTAAATAATAGCATTGTTTACAGTTCGTTTTATGTGGTTACTCTAGATTGGTTTGTTCTATGTTGCTTTCACACTTTCACAGGATTTTTTTCTCAACTGACAGTTTTACCTTCAGGAAGCAGCTGCAAGGTGGGAGAACGGGGCGCTTTCAGAAAAAACTGTGGTTCTCAGGTCTCGGGGTTTAGTGCTTAGAAAAGTTTTCAACTTTTTAAAATGTAAAGGGTTTATTTATTTATTTATTTAGTTCACTTTACGGGGAGGTCAAAAACTTGAGAAACCTAATAAAACTTACATCATGCTGAATCGAAAATATTCCCAATATTCCAGTGATGCAACATAATGAAAATTTGAGTGTGTCTATTACGGGAATGTTCGCCAGGATGTGGTGTGTGTGTGTGTGTGTGTGTGTGTGTGTGTGTGTGTGTGTGTGTGTGTGTGTGTGTGTGACCCACTTTAACTGTCGCAAGAGCCAGACAAATATTGTTGACTTTTTGCCTCCAAATCTACAACCCAGCCAAACTATTTTGACATGGCAGATTAAAACATTATCAATCATACAGCGGTAGCTAGAGAATTAATTAGTTTACCGAGTCCTAATAGAAATAAAAAAGTCTGGAGTTACAGTGTGTGCATTTGTTTTTATACAGTACGAGAACTAAAAGCTGTGTAAAAGATTTATCTGTGGAGTCTACAGCTTGGCAAAATGTTCTCTGTACACATCTACATCGTGTAGATTTATTGGTAGTTGAGTTGTAGGATTTAAGAAGCTTTTCTTTTGGTCTCAACCTTGAGAGCAAAAGACTTGGTCCTGACCACATCTGGGCTAGTCCTGATCTTGGACTTGGAAACATCTGTCTGGACAAAAGCCCCACGATACATCGACAATTGCTGTTGTCCATCGTTCTTGGGAAGCTGAATGACAAAATCTGCATACGTCTATGTGTTTATTTTCCATGTGAACTCTCCCAAACGCAAAGATCCCAGAAGGTGTGTGGTGTCCATCCTACACAATGTAATCCTCGTCCCATTGCGTTAGCCTAATTCTAGTATAGCAAACGATTTTTCCAACTCTGACGCTAATCCAACAGTTGCTGTATCATTTCTAATATCTGAATGATCACAGCAGGAACTGGAAGTTTCTTCTGATGTAGAGAGATGTGCTTATAGATGTTCTCCAGGCCTGACTGAGGGATTAAGACAAAGACTGTGGAAAAAGTTTCACCCACTAAGTGAACATCGGCCGGACAAAACCACTCCACCGAAGTGTTAAAGTTAAATATGACAGAATGTTTATGTAAATGATCTGAAGTTCAAGCTGAATGTCTATAAAACAAACCACCATCTTTGGTTATTTAACGTTCAATTGCAAATCGAAAACGATCTGAAATGAGATGATTGTTTCTGAATAGTCTTACAGCACCTTCTGGTGGTGTCTGAGTGAACTGCGATCGCCTCTAACGCTCTCTTAAAGCTTCCAGTAATGCTTTTTGTGGCTCCATTCAGGTTCATGTTATCCCATTCTCCTCAAGTTGTGCACTCTGAGATGCTTCGAGTCACCGTAGTGTTGAGTGTTTATTTGAGTCACCGTATAATTCCTGTCAACTCACAGGATCATTCAAAACCAACGGTTCCGAAAGCAAAGGCACTGGATTTCTTTTTCCAGAGTCTAATCTTATCACATTGTACACAACTGAGGTTTGTTTATACAACTGATAAGGGCCTTGTTCAGGGGCCCAGTAGTGGCAGCTTGGTGGACCAGGATTCAAACTCACAACCCTCTAATTGGTTGTACTACACAATGACCTTAACCATTAGACTAGCACATCCCATAAATCCTGTGAGTTATGAGGTGAGGCATCAGATTTATTTTTTGTCCATCACACCCTGACAGTTTGAGATCTGGGCAATTTGGAGGTCAGGTCAAAACCTTGAACTTTATGTCACATTATGTGTTGTTCAGAACGCTGTTGCCATGAAGGTTACTTGGTCTGCTATAACGCTTAGGAAGGTGGTACATGTCCGAGTAACACCAACTTGGTTCAAAAGTTCCTAGCAGAACATTACGCAGAGCATCACATTGCATTTGCCGGCTTGCCTTCTCATGGGCATCCTGGTGCCATCTCTTCATCAGATAAGTGACCCCCACCCACCCACACACACACACACACACACATCTGGCTGTCATGGTTTAAAAGAAAATATGATTCTTCAGACCAGACCAACTTCTTCCATTGCTCCATGGCCCAGTTCTAATGTTCACTGGGGTGAGGTGCACGTTGAAGGTGCTTTCAGTGTGTTCAGGAGTCAGCATGGACAACTGTGAGCGCTTTTCTGCTCCACTAGATGGCAGGTGGAGCTCAGAGAAAGTGTAAATGTGTGTGTGTGTGTGTGTGCATGTGTGTGTGTGTGTGTGTGTTTCCACAGCACCCCTCCTGAGTGTTTGTGTCTAATTATCTCTGTGGTCCACAGAGAGTCGAGTCTGACACCTGTCTGTTCTCCCAGAACACTCACTCTATCTGTTTCTCATTCACTACCACTATTCCTCTCTCGCCATCCCTCGATCATTATCCACACTCTTCTCTTCAGCAAGAAAAACCCGGTGAGGAATCTTTTTATTTGAGAGTTAGCTCCAGAATTATTGGCACCCTTTAACACCTAAATGATGGAATTCTAAAACTGACTTTTAGGAACTTATTTGTTTAGTGAATGATCACAAAATCCCACATCCAGTGGAAAGCATTATCAGAAAAAAGGTAATAAATCTGTTCAGAAAGCCCATATAAATGTCAAGGTCAGGTGTCCACAAACTTTTGGCTATATATAGTGTAAGGTGCCAATATTTTTTTTCCATAAAGAAACTTGGACTACTTGAGCAAATCTGTATAGAGGAAAAATGGGTTAAAATAAAAATAATCTTGTGGCCCCATTTATTTGTTCTATTGAAGGGTGCCAATAATTATATAGTTAAACTCTCTCTCTCTCTCTCTCTCTCTGTATCACAATATGCCTCTGTTTCTGTCTGTCTGCTCTCTATTACACTCTGCATTACTCTTCTCTCTCTCTCTCTCTCTCTGTGTATCACTTGCTCTCTGCCTTGTCTCTCTCTCGCTCTCTCTCTCTCTCTCTCTCTATGTGTGTGTATCACTTGCTCTCTGCCTTCTCTCTCTCTCTCTCTCTCTCTCTCTCTCTCTCTCTCTCTCTGTGTATCACTTGCTCTCTGCATTACTCTCTGCCTTGTCTCTCTGTCTGTCTGTCTGTCTGTCTGTCTCTCTCTCTCTCTTTCTCTCTCTCTTGTATCACTTGCTCTCTGCCTCTCTCTCTCTCTCTCTCTCTCTCTCTCTCTCTCTCTCTCTCTCTTCTCTCTGTATCACAATATGCCTCTGTTTCTGTCTGTCTGTTGCTCTCTGTTACACTCTGCATTACTATCTGCCTTCTCTCTCTCTCTCTCTCTCTCTCTCTCTCTCTCTCTATATATTATATATATATATATATATATATATATATATATATATATCTCTTGCTCTCTGCATTCTCTTTCTCTCTCTCTCTCTCTCTCTCTCTCTCTCTCTCTCTCTCTCTCTCTTTCTGTATCATTTACTGTCTCTGTCTGTCTGTCTGTCTCTGTAGCACTCACTCTCTGCATTACTCTCTGCCTCTGTCTACCTGTCTCTCTCTGTCTGTATCACTCTTTTTCTCACTGTCACTCTCTCTGTATTCTTCCCCACAGAGGCTGCATCCCTTCATCCTGATCCACACTCCTCTCCTCTACAGATGCCACGTTTGCAAAACCACGCTTCACAGAATAACCTTTCTGCGACTTCCCCAAGCTGCCACGCCTGCACGTGTTTTTGCTTCCTAAGCATTTTAATCATCTTTGTTGCTGAGCAATGACCAGACGTTTATCTATTTATTTTTTATTTTACCTCTTTCCATCCTTAAGGTGACCTTTGACCCTACGTTTCGGACATCGTAACAGCAAACGGAGTCCTTATCCGTCACGGTTACATCGCCGAGAGTCTTTTATCCAGAGCCGCAACCACGCTAATGTTCACCTCGAGCCAGAGACCATCCCTGATAGTGTAAATAAATAAAGAAATAAATAAATAAACACGCTCACAAAGTCCATTAAAATGGAAGGCAGCGCCGGGGTGACTTTAGCTCCTAATTAAAAACAGATGTGTCCATTTAATATTCTTAATACTTGGAGGGAGACAGACAATCACTGCAGAAATATCTATTTGCCTCATTAAATTGAGAGGCTTGATCATGATGAGGGAGAGAATAATGAATGAAGACGGGCATGTTTACCAGGTTGTCTAAATAGAGTTTGCCAGGAGAGAAGCGGCGCACGTCATAGCGAGAGAGAAAGATGTACATGCGGGCGGCCTCGCGACGAGAGGGAGAGTTAATGTTTATTATGACAGACATAATGAAAGCCGAGCATGCTGACGAAACAGAAAAGACAAGTTTGGGTAAATCACGTAGTTGACAAAGAACAAGCAAACTCCGGCTTTTTTTCCCCTCTGAACGCGTTAACGTGCTGCATACTAACAATGCTGAGCTGCATGCTGAAGCTGAACGGCTTCCTTTCACTGTGTGACCGAAAACCTTTAACCGAAAAGGAGTCGATTGGGAAAGAAGCAATGACGTGATCAAAACTCTCCCAGAATCTTTCAGTGATGTCACACTAATGCGGGTCAGTCCATACTGAACAAATCTTCACAGTGTACAGAATATTACAGAGTTTTCTGTGGTGTCTGTCTTGGAAATCTTGGAAATTTTCTCATTCAGGATCCAGGCCTTGTCTCCTAAAGCACCACAGCTGAATTACAGTGGTAGCAGGAAGCAACAATTCATTCATTTATTTGTTTGTTTGTTCATTTGTCTATTCATTTATTCATACACCCAACCTATCCACCCAAACCCATTCATCCATCCATCTATCCATTCATTCATCCATTCATTCATTTATTCATTCATTCATTCATATACTCAACCCACCCATCTATCCATCCATCCATCTATCCATTCATTCATCCATTTATTCATTTATTCATTCATTCATTCATATACTCAACCCATCCATCTATCCATCTATCCATCTATTCATTCATTCATTCATTCATTCATTCATTCATTCATTCATATACTCAACCCACCCGTCTATCCATTCATTCATCTATTCATTCATTCATTCATTCATATACTAAACCCACCCATCTATCCATCTATCCATCTATCCATTTATTCATATACTAAACCCACCCATCTATCCATCTATCCATCTATTCATTCATTCATTCATATACTCAACCCACACATCTATCCATTCATTCATTCATTCATACACCCAACCAACCCACCCCATTAATTAATTTGTTCATTCGTTCATTCATTTGTTCATTTGTCCATTCATTTGTTAATTCGTTTCTTTGTTCCTTCATTTGTCCATTCACTCTTTCATCCACCCAACTCATTTATTCATCTTTATAACTGCTTTATTCTGCTCAGGGTGTGGTGTAATTTTGGGATTCAAAATTCAAACCCAGTTAATCTTGCCAAGTCCATTTACTAGCATGTTTGTGGTAGGAAGGAGGAAGCTGGAGAACCCAGAGGAAAGTCACTCTGACACACGGAGAACAGGTGAAACTCTAACACAGGCAGTAACCCTGAAGCCGTGAGGCAGCAATGTTACTCAGCCACTGCATCACCATGCTTTAGTGATCTGTTCATTCTGTTTAGAGTCAATATCAACAGAGAGAGAATTTCATTAAATGCTACATTAACTATATTAGTCTACATTTGGAGAAAGTTATAAGTCATGTTTAAATCATTTATTCCAAAATACATGTCCTTTCCTCTAGTCACAGAAATGGTGATAAAAATGAAACAGCGCCACCTGCAGTACTGGAGCACTCACACCAGGACCCCAATATGAAGCCTTAACTCCTCCCCGAGCTGCTGCATGTGGTAAAAATTTCCAGGTTAAACTCTATAAGGATATGTTTAAAATGCTGAGTAACATACGCTTTGTCCAAAAACCACAGATAGCGCTGCATCACATCACAACGACAATTAACGGCTGCGTAATAAACGTCAGAGCACCACATTAGTCTGGACAGATGAGTAGCGCACGAGAGGCCCACTGCCGTCTACAACCATCAGCTAATGTGTCATTCCATCTTCAAAACACCTCAGAGTGCGATCTGAGGATTAATAGGTCTAATTGCCCTTCCGATTATGACAGATAATTAGTCCAGGCGATGAAAGTGACACTTGTTCGTTTACATGCACTAGCTTTGTGTACTGCTTACACACATAAACTGTCTCGACACTTGACACAGAATGCATGTACACACACACATTCTCACACACACAATCCATGATGATCCAATAAACAAATAAATACATAAATAAAGCTCTGGATCATGGTCAACAGCTCAGAAAGTAATTCTCATTTTATATTAATAAGATCCTTCTGATATATTATTGTTCCTAGAATAGAATAGAACGGGGCATAGAAGCCTGTATTATCGCCACATATACATTACAGCACAGTGGAATTCTTTTCTTCACATACCCCAACTGAGGAGGTTGGGGTGAGAGTGCAGGGGCAGCTATGATACAGCGCCCCTGGAGCAGGGAGGGTTGAGGGCCTTGCTCAATGGCCCAGCAGTGGCAGCTTGGCTCCTTGAAGGGGGCTCCTTGCTCAAGGGCACCTCAGTCGTGTCCGGCCTGAGACTCGAACACGCAACCTTAGGGTTAGGAGTCAAACTCTCTAACCATTAGGCCACGACCCCCCCCACCCTTGTTCAGAGATGCTCAAGGGCACCTCAGTCGTGTCCGGCCTGAGACTCGAACACGCAACCTTAGGGTTAGGAGTCAAACTCTCTAACCATTAGGCCACGACCCCCCCCCACCCTTGTTCAGAGATGTTTTCATGAGTTATTTTAAATCCTGAACTGGATTTAAACCAGGGGGGCACGGTGGCTTAGTGGTTCGCCTCACAACTCCAGGGTTGGGGGTTCGATTCCCGATTCCGCCTTGTGTGTGTGGAGTTTGCATGTTCTCCCCGTGCCTCGAGAGATTCCTCCGGGTACTCCGGTAGGTTGATTGGCATCTCTGGAAAATTGTCCGTAGTGTGTGATTGTGTGAGTGAATGAGAGTGTGTGTGCCCTGCGATGGGTTGGCACTCCGTCCAGGGTGTATCCTGCCTTGATGCCTAATGACGCCTGAGATAGGCACAGGCTCCCCGTGACCCGAGGTACTGTAGTTTGGATAAGTGGTAGAAAATGAGTGAGTGAGTGAATGAGTGGATTTAAACCAGTGGGTTAGTCTACCGTATGTACACGTTTACACTCCCATAACAAAAAATACGCTGCTGAGATTCACACCCTCTCTGGAGACACCGGGATCATTAGTCAGCCTGTGTCAAGAGGTGTTATTATTAGAAGCTGAACCATTCCCCACACACACATACTCTTCCTCCCTTTGGTTATGCCCAAGAACCCAGAGGTCCCTGTACAGCATACAGATCCTCCAGACAGCAGCTGGGGTGGAAAACTAATACCTGCGCTAATACTGAGAGTAAGGATGAGCTAACGTCCACAGAGAGACAGAAAGAGAGATCAGAGAGTGGTGCTGCAGGGCAGAAAGGCATCTGTAGTTGATGGCTTTAATTAGTAGCCTGTGACAACACTGCACACCAGAGAGGAGCATTCAGAGAGGCAACACAGGGACACGGCACGTCTGACACCCAACAATAATTATTAATAATACAAACAATCATCATGTCAATTATTATTTCTGTTAATGCACAACCTCAACGCGAAGGGATTCGGCGAAGGTCTCACCGGGTGGCGCTGAGCTTTTGTGCAGCACTAAATCAACTGCTGTAGTGCAATTGAGGGCCAGGGGCCTTGCTCAGGGGCCCAGGAGTGCCACAGTATTTCTGATCAGAAGTAACACCATAACCACTGAGCTACTGTACCATTCCCCAAATTATTAGAATACGGAGGATATTTACCTGGAGTTAGTTTAACTTGACAACCTTGCTCTACATCCGCACTTCTGAAATATTCGTCACACTGTATATTTGTAATAACACCATCTAGTGTCACTAGATTTTTCTAGTGTTTATCTTCTGATCTATGTTTATGTTCTGTAAAGCTGCTTTGAGACAATGTCCATTGTAAAAAGCGCTACACAAATAAACTTGAATTGAATTGAACTTCGTTTTTTCACGTTGCCGATTTCTCTACCAGTCATAGCTACCAAACGAGGAGGGTCGAGGCTCTGAGACACGTGAATCCACACGTCCACGGTTTTCAGAAATGTTGCTGAATCTGAGGCAAAACGCTCGGAGAAGAACACATTCTGCCCTCTTCTTCATAGATAGACAGATATACTGACAGATAGACAGACAGACAGACAGACAGATATACTGACAGATAGATAGACAGACAGACAGACAGATATACTGACAGATAGATAGACAGACAGACAGATATACTGACAGATAGATAGACAGACAGACAGACAGACAGATATACTGACAGATACAGTAGATAGGCAGACAGACAGACAGATATACTGACAGATAGATAGGCAGACAGATAGATAGGCAGACAGACAGACAGATATACTGACAGATAGATAGGCAGACAGATAGATAGGCAGACAGACAGACAGATATACTGACAGATAGATAGACAGGCAGACAGACAGACAGATATACTGACAGATAGATAGGCAGACAGACAGACAGATATACAGACAGATAGATAGGCAGACAGACAGATAGATATACTGACAGATAGATAGACAGACAGACAGACAGATATACTGACAGATAGATAGGCAGGCAGACAGACACAGATATACTGACAGATAGATAGACAGACAGACAGACAGATATACTGACAGATAGATAGGCAGACAGACAGATAGATAGACAGACAGATAGATAGGCAGACAGACAGATAGATAGACAGACAGGCAGACACACAGCTAGATAGATAGATCAATGATAACAGTTTATTACTTAATACCTACATATAATATTATGGACCTGCAGCAAAACAACTTCCTCTCCTCACTTATATTATAGCAGCTATAAACATGAGGTTAAACAGCATCCTCTCTTTATTTGTCTTAATGTTAATAAGTTAATAAATTTCGAGTTGCAGTGATTCATTATCATAATAGATTTTGATTGTATTTTCAAACACAAGCTTTTTCTTGAGGCCCTTTAAAAAAAAAAAATTAAGTTTTCATCTTTATTTATATTTACATTTCTTTAATTGTTTAGTTGTTCACCTCTACCCATAATGCACGGTTTCACTCCTCATAGTCCTGAACTGTTTTCATACTTAAATTTCAAAATATCACTGATACTAAACGGTACACGGATTGTCAATGTGTAGGAAAATTAATCAAATCAAACGTTAAACATGTAATAAGAATATTTTAAGATCTTTAGTTGTTAACATTCAGTTCTAAAGTAAATTATGTCATTTTTAAACAAAATAAAGCTGCTTCATGAAACAAGTGGAAAGAAACAAAGGAAAGAAAAATCTCCAATAAACAACAGACAGGCAGACAGACGGACAGACAGACAGACAGGCAGACAGACAGACAGGTAGACAGACAGGCAGACAGACAGACAGACAGACAGACAGGCAGACAGACAGACAGGTAGACAGACAGACAGACAGGCAGACAGGCAGACAGACAGACAGGTAGACAGACAGACAGACAGGCAGACAGGCAGACAGACAGACAGGCAGACAGACAGATAATTTATTTTATATTTTAATTTATAAATAAATAAATAAATAAATAAATAAATAAATAAAATGGCAAAAAAACAATGATAAACAATCAGTTAACAAAAAACACACAGACAGATTAATAAAAAATAAATAAATAGACAAACAGAACAAAATAATAAAATACACAAAATACAGAAATAAACAAACAGTCAGATGATAAACAAACAAATAATCACAAATAAATAAACAGACAGAGAAATAAAAATAAATAAATAGACAAACAGAACCAAATAATGAAAGAAAGCCAAATAACAATAAACGAAGTGAAAGCTTTATTATTGGAGTCTGGCACAAGTTTTGGGGGGATTTTCTAGGTTTGTAAAGATATACCAGCAACCTGGTGGACTGACAATCAACAGTAATCTAGAGACAAAAACAAATCAGTACGAATAATGATTTCTTTTTTTTAATTACAGTTTAAAATAATTCAGATCTGATTTACATTTAAAACCTAACTGACTTCACTAAAAGCCACACTAATGATGATGGAGGAAACCGAGTCACACCTTGTTTATCCGACAAGAATGGCATTTCTCCATTTTGCGTCAAGTCCGACGAATCTATTAGATGAGCTGAATCAGCACTCTGGATCTTTCCAGCTTAAAACAACAACAACAACAACAACAACAAACAGAAGCTGTACAAAGCAAGATCCCGTTCGCAAGGGACTCGACGGAGACACAGTATCAAAAGTCGTACTCTCGTCGTGCCGCGCCATGGGGCTGATGGGATATCTCCCGGGAGCCATTAGCGTTTTCGATCGGGGAAGCGGCCCGAGGGAGCAAGTGCAAATCACGAGAGAGCGAGAGTGTGTGAAAGAGAGAGAGAGAGAAAAAAACCTCGCAACACACTAACAACACCTGTCACCCTCTGCACCTAATGAGGGACACAATTAGCAATTAACAGAGTGATCTGTCAGCAATGATACCGGAGTCCCCGGTGTTCGGCCCGAGCCAACAGGGAGACACACAGCTCTTAATCAGCGCTAGTACACACACACACACACACACACACACACACAAACCTGTTCAGTTAAAGTGTGGGAGAAACACTGTACATTAACCTGTTAATACAGAATTTCATTATAGTTATCCTCAGGTTTGGGTCAGCGATGCTAGTTACGGTAGCTACGCTAATCCTTATTTCTTCTTCAGTCTGTTTATATTTGATACGGCTTGAGGGCTGCATTTTGAGTAGACGCCATTTCTCAATCTGTGGGATCTGGTTCCCATGTTTAAACGTTGTGTGTTAACTGATTCCACCACAAAGTGGATGAATTATATTTTTTTTTTAATTAAAGCTTGAACTGAACATCTAATATGAAATTGTAGATACAGTTTCACCTGATATGCCATTTTTATGCTATTTACTCTACATCACAACCAGAAATTCAAAAACTCATTGAATCCTAATAATTGAATCCTCATGTGAATCCTCATTCTCATTTTTTTTTTTTTTTTTTTACTTTTTTTAGCTAGTTTGCTTTTGCAGCAATCTTAAATTCAATTTAAACAAGCATCAGAAACACATCTGGATCGATTAGGATCGAACGAAATAAGGGCCGGATGTGGACAAAACACAGCCGTAAATTTAGAGTCAAATACTCAGACAAAAAAAAACATTGGCATTTGAAGATGATGGATATTTGAAGATTTTAGGATGATTTAACATCCAACAAGTAATTGGATAGTTTGATATTTAAGGAATAAAACAATTCCCAGTAACAGCATAAAATCCTGTCTTTCCTGCATCATAAAACATTCTGACTGGTTCAAAGTGCTGACGCTGGAGACTCCTTCTAAAAAACGCTCAATAAAAGCTTCTTACCAAAAACCGTACAAATTCTTAGTTAAATTTGAAATGCATTTGTTATTAGCTTTAAATCATGTTGAAGAGCTAATATATGTCTATGTGCAGTTTGCTACTATAGAAACGCTGATATATTAGGACGAGTAAATTAGTGTAAGAGCTGCTGCTTTTGGAAATGAATTCCGACCAATCAGAAAGAAAAATGAAACTTTCTAATCTGCCCTCAAATTCTTGCTATGAGTGACTCCAAATCCTGCTCGAGTTCCTCGAAAGCTCCACAGCACAAACAACAATCACCATCAAGAGTATCAGAAATCAGATACCAGTCATTCTGATGCTGGAGAGCTTTTGGGGAAACAGAGCTCACCTAAAGGCAGGGCCTGACTCTGAGGCATGAGCACCTAGGAGTGATTGTATCGAACCCAAGCCTGTGTGACACACACACAAACACACACACACACACACACACCTCCGGCATGGCAACCGTATCAGCATGGGGAGGTCAAGAGGGAATCGAACTGTTAAATCCAATTTTGAATTTGTCTTCCTCGTATGGGAGAAGTCGCCATATGCCGTGCTCCCAGATTCCAGCGGATGAATATGGATGAGCTCCGTATTCACGGCTCTCGCTTCTCCGACTTTAAAAGGGCTCCTCGTTCAGGAGTGGGAATAAACACTCCTTTCTTGTTGTTCGGAACAGGATGGAATATGATGATTTTAATCCCAAAAAGACTGAAGACTGAAGTCCTGACTATACTTTACATTTGCATGTTTCACTAATTCATTCGAATTAGGATTACGATGAACCGTATACAGGAGCAGATAAGATAATAGCTATCATAGGTAAGAAATAAAACACTTGGGATTGTGCTGTAATAGGAAAATAAACAGCGATGGACTGTAATGAAGCGGAGGTACTGTACTGTAACCGTACTGAAGGGGATTATTTTCCAGAAACAGCATGCTGAGTAGTGTTTATACTTCAGTAACATCTTGCAGCACACCACAGTAATTTATTAATTTTGTTTACTGCCGGGGGCACGGTGGCTTAGTGGGTAGCACGCTCGCCTCACACCTCCAGGGTTGGGGGTTCGATTCCCGCCTCTGCCTTGTGTGTGTGGAGTTTGTATGTTCTCCCCATGCCTCGGGGGTTTCCTCCGGGTACTCCGGTTTCCTCCCCCGGTCCAAAGACATGCATGGTAGGTTGATTGGCATCTTTGGAAAATTGTCTGTAGTGTGTGATTGCGTAAGTGAATGAGAGTGTGTGTGTGTGTGTGTGTGTGTGTGTGTGTGTGTGTGTGTGTGTGTGTGTGTGTGTGTGTGTGTGTGTGTGTGTGTGTGTGTGTGTGCCCTACGTGTGTGTGCCCTGCGATGGGTTGGCACTCCGTCCAGGGTGTATCCTGCCTTGATGCCCGATGACGCCTGAGATAGGCACAGGCTCCCCGTGACCCGAGGTAGTTCGGATAAGCGGTAGAAAATGAGTGTGAGTAAGTGAGTGTTTACTGCCAATCTGCCACTGTTGGGCCCTTGAGCAAGGCCCTTAACCTTCTCTGCTCCAGGGGTGTTGTATCATGTCTGACCCTGTGCTCTAACCCCAACCTCTAAAGTTGGGATATGTGAAGAAAGAATTTCACTGTTCTGTAATGTAGATATAACAAAATAAAGGGTTTTATTCTATTCTAATGCTCATTAAATATTAAAGTGCGGGTTTGATTCTGTTCAGGTTGCTGATCTAGAAATTTAACCCTTGTATGTTGTTTTGTATTTTTGTTACTCAGCCAGTGTTCGTGGGTCTGATGGACCCGCTGCATTTTGGGGTTTTTAATTCAACACAATCAAAAATTTTATGTTAAAATACTCTACAGATGTTTACTTCATCCCAATTACAAGCAATATAAACAGCATATATGGTTAATATTTGCCCTTTACCTTTATTACATCACATTTTTAATCAAAGTGCTACTCGTTTTTTGTTGTTTTTTAATAAAATGTAATAAAAAAAAGAAAATCAAATTTAATCAAGTTCATTCATTCATTCATTCATCTTCTACCGCTTATCCGAACTACCTCGGGTCACGGGGAGCCTGTGCCTATCTCAGGCATCATCGGGCATCAAGGCAGGATACACCCTGGACGGAGTGCCAACCCATCACAGGGCACACACACACTCTCATTCACTCACGCAATCACACACTAGGGACAATTTTTCCAGAGATGCCAATCAACCTACCATGCATGTCTTTGGACCGGGGGAGGAAACCGGAGTACCCGGAGGAAACCCCCGAGGCACGAGGAGAACATGCAAACTCCACACACACTAGGCGGAGGCGGGAATCGAACCCCCAACCCTGGAGGTGTGAGGCGAACGTGCTAACCACTAAGCCACCGTGCCCCCCTATTTAATCAAGTTATGAGTGGAAAAAAAATCAACAAATTTACAAGGAAGCAAAGTTTTTCAAAACTATTAGTTTAGTTTAGTTTAGTTTATTAATTTATAAAGCACATTTAAAGACAACAACCGTTGCAGCCAAAGTGCTGTACATCAAATAAAAACACACAGGAACAGTGCAAGAGTAAAAACACAATCCAAAACGAACCAAAAGAAAACACATAAAATTCTACACCTTCAAACAGAGTTAAAACATACAGAATAAAAGTGGGTTTTTAAAGCAGATTAAACAATGAGACAGTGGTAGCAGATCTTAAATGAAAAGGGAGATCGTTCCACAGCTTTACGGAAAGTCAATACGGAACTTAACCGGGAGCCAGTGCAATGAGGCAAGTACTGGGGTAATGTGCTCACATTTTCTGGTGCCAGTCAGTAATCTATTGATGTTTATGAATATGGGTCCTACAGACCCGAACAACATACAAGGGTTAATCAAAACTGTTTGCTTAAAAATTCGATAGTGATTTGATGTCAAATGTAAATTTTCTAATGAAGCTTTTAAAGAAAATGTTAATGCAGTGAAATTGCATGTGACAGTCATGTGATTCATTTCTGACTGAGAAATCCATGTGGCTCGTCATTTACATATGGAAACCTACTAAAACATAAATGTATAAAGTTAAGACGAGTTTAAAGTAAATAGCTGATCTATTCGGAACCAACAATAAAATCTGGCCTTTTTTTTTTTTTGTCTCATTGTAATAACAATTGGTTTGTTAATCACTCCAGCACAATAGCAGAGGTGTGGTTCTGTCCTTGATGTGCCCGAGAGTTGGGGTGTCAGCTGCTCCCTCCCCTGTAGCATTCACTACATTAGCAGGGCGTTGTGTGCACTCGAGAGGAGTATGAAGAGCAGCAAGCCTCTCTCTCCTCAGAACAAGGAGAGCACTGTAGCCTGCAGGTGCACCGCAACATCTGGTGAAGACAAGGAAAAAAAATGAATATGCTTGACATTCGTCAAATGACAAGTTTTAATTGGGCTGCGTCTGTGTGTGTGTGTGTGTGTGTATGCATCTATGTGTGTGTGTGTTTTTGCATATGTGCATGGCTGTATGAGCATGCTTTAAATTTGCTGCTAATGACGAAGTGGGATTTTTAGATGCAAGCTGAAACGTTGCCTAGTTATATTGAAATGAGACATTTTTAATTTTTTATACCTTTACCAGACAACCGAATTAGTCTTCGAAAATAGTACAAATCTCACACATTTATGTGGATCATGGAGAACAATTAGACGAGGCGGGTACTGTGAGTGTAGTGTGTAATCTCAGGCCTGGAGGTCATGTCTGTCATCCCTGTCTGAGTACCACTTCAGTTGATGAATATTCAGATAGCCAGAACTAGCATGAAAGAGCTGCCTGAAAGCAGCGATGATAAATTCCTCCCCAGCGCTAATGAACTGCATTTAACAATAAAATGCGTCAGGAAAAAAACAGAACGTTTCATTTATAAGAAGATCAATGGCAGTGACGCTACTCACTCACTCTCACCGAAGTGCCGACGGCCTTGGGTTCCGGCTGCTGCGCTATCAATCACGCGATGGAAGAACAAGCAGATCGATCAAACAAGCTGCTTGGGGGAAGGGGAGAGGAATAAAACTAGTCATTCGTGGAAAGATGAGAAGAGAACGAGTGCAGGGTTCTCAGTGTGACACTAGTGAGCTTGTGAAACGCAGAGTGAGTGATCACGAACAGGGTCAGGAAGTGCTCCATCACCTCCGCCTCCATCTGAGAGGAGACGTTTCGTAATCTCAGGCATCTGCCTTCGTTTAGTGAGCATTCTTTGATTTCAGATCACCCAAGCCCTCTTAAGTCTAATCATTATTTTAAATGGTGAAAAGGTTTAAAGTCTAAAGCACAACCAATGGTACAGGAGTCTAGAAATGCACCATGGTATCAGTCACTTGATGTGAAGGGTAGTCCTTCTTCAAAAACCAATCCTCATTCCCATGTCCTGTCTGGTGGAACCTCTCCCATTTAATGTACAGGATCAGTTTAAAGATACTTTAATATACAGTACCTTTGTCCCAGCATTAGTCAAACTACGATAATTTTACCAATTCCTCCTGTATCCGATTATCTGATTCTGGATTATTCCCGTTTAGTCTTTAACATAGATCATCTCCCCATCTTGTCTTTATGCAAACCTCTACTCCTGACATGATCAATCCCCATTTTGTCTTCATACAAACCTCTAGCCTTGACATGTGTCAATCATCCATCTTGTCTTCATATAAACTGCTAGTCCCGACATGAGTCAATCCGTCAATCCCCCATCTTGTCTTCATACAGCAATCTAGCTTTGACATGTGTCAATCATCCGTCTTGTCTTTATATAAACTGCTAGTCCTGACATGGGTCAATCCCCCACCTTGTCTACATATAAACCGCTAGTACTGACATGTGCCAATCCCCCACCTTGTCTACATATAAACCTCTAGTACTGACATGTGCCAATCCCCCACCTTGTCCACATACTGTATAAACCGCTAGTCCTGACATGGATCAATCCCCCATCTTGTCTTTATATAAACCGCTAGTCCTGACATGTGCCAATCCCCCACCTTGTCTACATATAAACCTCTAGTCATGACATGGGTCAATCCCCCATCTTGTCTTTATACAGTATTAAAACCTTGACATGTGTCTCTCTCTCATCTTGTCTTTATACAGTACTAAAGCTTTGGCATAGATTATGCCTTTATTTCTAAAGTCCTGACATTTCACCAACTGTTCCTGGGTACCATATCAATTTTTTTGTACCCAACCCCAAGCATGGATCAATCTCCTCTCACCCTTTTTCCAAAGCCTTTCTACTGTTCCCACGGTCCTGCAACCATCAACCCCTTATCCTCTCTTCCTTACATTGCTTCTGGTTCCAAAACCTCTGGTATGTGCCAGACTCAATTACTCTTTCTCCAGCACCAAATCCCTGCAAGGGTGAATTCTTGATTTAGTCTTTTATTGTCTCCAAACCCCAGTGAACGTTTTCCTCTCATTACCTTTATCCTGTACCAAACTTTTGATATATGTGTCCCATTCCATTGATCTCTTTTTATCTTTCTTTGTATCCAAATCCTGGACTCTAACTTTTTATTTAGTACCTGCATCCCACCAAGGGTCAAGACCTCACTCTTCTCTCCTCTCCTCTCTCTAATTTGGCTATACTTGAACCATACCATAAGTCTACTTCACCTCCTTGTACCCAAGCTCCAAACTGACATGGGTCAACTCTTTCCTTGCCGGGTTAAATAGTCATTTTATCCAAATTCCTCGGTGAGTTCAAATGCAGCTTAAAGGTAATCTTTGATGGCTTTCTTTGATCCTTGACGACAAACTTATTGACTGATTTTTGCATGTACACATCTCTACAAAAATTCCTAATTATATTTAGAGGATTTAGACCTGTGACTTGAAGTTTCCTTGAGATGCTTCATCAGCTTCATCTCGTAGCTTTAACTGCCAGGCTGGCTTTGCTTCAAGAGCTTTCAGTGACAATTTCAACATGTGGAAACGGTCTGAAGAGCAATCACAGACATATGCTTCTGTTCAATATGCCTTCTGAAGCACCCTGTAGCATGGCCAGGGCCAGATGTTACAGCTTCTTGTAGTCACAACATGGATGCTGACAGAATCAACAGAAAACAAACAGTTGCAGTACATCCAGATTCAGGTAGGAAATACAGCACTTGTTGAGGACAAAAAAAAAATGGACCAGTACAACAGCAGCAGTACTTCTTGATTCTGTAGTCTTTTATCATGTTCTATATTATGTACACTTCACAGGTTTTCACAACTTGATTCTTCTAGTGCTAAGAGCCACTGAATACTGAAAATACGTTCCTAGAGACTTGCTACTGCAAACAGCTACAGTTACTCATCACAAAGATTTACCTGTCTCGGGGTAACAAGGTCAAGAGAGGGCAGGACATGCATGGTGCCAGTGTCTCATGCCCTTTCACAGAAATTATAGCTTTTTAGATCATAGGATTTATCTTATAAGGTACAGTAGAGGTTTTTCCCCACATTTCTTTCTAGATTATGATAACCGTAATGGTTTAAGCTATAGCGTTAGCAATTGTAGCAGAGGAAATGTGAAGAAGTGCAATCCAGGCTTGGGATTGTTTGTGTGTTTACTTAGGCCTCCTGTCAGTCTTTGGCTTGTGTCAAACCTTCACTAATATAATTTTTTAGTACACTTTATTATCATATCAAAGGACACACTAAGGTTCTTTGTATAGACGTATATTTTGAGACTACACCTTCACCATCATCTTCATTTGTTCTTTCAGTCAACATTAGAGTTAGCATCAGGGGATTTGTTTTTATCTGAGCAGTGTACGGAAGTGCAGGTTGTAACCAGTAGGTGGTATACTTCTCACATAGTACACCATGCAGAAGTCTCATTGGAAAAACACACTCTCTCTGATCATAATGAAAATTTCAAAATCTTGTTCTGTCATTAAAAATAAAAACTAACATCTGTTGTGAAGATATTTGGATACATTTGTGTCACCTTTGGGATTTTTACAGGCTAGAAATCCTTAACGATTAACGACAGCGTGAGGCCGCTAAAGGACTGCGCTCGAGCCATTACGGAGATAATGGAGATCAGTCTCTGTTCTTAACAGCAATGTTAATATGCCTGCAAACCTGCTCTCTCTCTCTCTCTCTCTCTCTCTCCTGTACAGAGAAAGATACAGCACCAGAAGAGAGAGAAGCATTATTTTACTCCTAATATACCATACCAACACCTACAGGGACAGATGAGTGCAGAGGAAATGATAATACACTGCACATTTCTTCATTAAGTTGCTATAAGAGACTGGCAGGCATTTTTGATTAAACCATGGATATGTGTTACCATCAGATCGTTCATTCCAATCATTTTTAACCCATATGTTCTGTACAAAACAAACTGACCCGTTTTATTAACGTGAAATTTTGTTCCAAACGTGAAACAATATTAAAAACCTGAGCTTGCCTAGCTTTCTCTAATGAACATTTACAAATTACATTTATATTGAATGCTTCACTCTCCTCTCCTCTCCGCTCTCTAATTTGGCTATACTTGAACCATACCATGTCTACTTCACCTCCTTGTACCCAAGCTCCAAACTGGCATGGGTCAACTCTTTCCTTGCCGGGTTAAATAGTCATTTTATCTAAATTCCTCGATGAGTTCAAATGCAGCTTAAAGGTCATCTTTGATGGCTTTTATATTGAAATGCCACACGGATACCCTAAAGAGTTCCCTTAAACAGCTTATGCCCAAATCTTGACACGCTGCCGTGATCCTAAAGATTTTCCTGAACTCATTTTCACTCAGCCAGTGTTTGTTATATATCAAATTTGATTAGAATTGAATTTTAAATATATTGATCATAAATATTGCTTATATTGCTAGAAGGGAAGTAACTATACAAATCTATCACTCGAGGGAAAAAAATTATGTAAATAAGATACACACTATTCATTTTTTTTTAAAGTTTACAGAGCACCCTGTTGAGATTAAAGGTGTGCATTGGGACTGAAGCATGTTTTGTAACCGCATGGTCAGAGTCAACATACAGTAGCTTAAATTAGGCTGTAGTTTTAGTCACAGTTAGATTTCACATACTAGTGTTTCTTCAGTGGGGAAAGGTTCATATTAAGGGAAAACTAGTCTGCTTTAGGCCACACCCACTTCAGGCACTAAACAAATACAGATAGTGCCATTGCCCCATTACACCCCCAATTAACAAAAATATACAATAGGTGAACATAAAATGCATTTAGGATCTAAATAGAGGACATCCGTTGTTAAATAATAGAAGGAAACATATGGTTGGTATCCATGGTAGTTTGATACAGTTAGATAATCAGGTTTGGTGAATAAATTGTTATTGGAGTTTATATAAGGAGCAGTTATTAAGGAAATGAGCAGTTATGCTACCTACTGGGCATCGACCCTCCGCCCTCGAAGAAAAAAAACTACTCATCCTCGAACGAAGGGCTCATTTATTAGTGCTAAGCGTCTCAATGACAGTCTAAATGGCGAAGATGTCCATGTCACCCAGCTGGCTGTCTCCGCGGTAACAGGCCCCCAAGAGGAGCGCTCGGGTCACTCGTGTCTTTGCCGTTATCATTAAGCACCATTGATTTAATGAATACATCATTTATGGGTGCTTGGACCTTCATGGCCCGCTGCCTCATTATGTGCAAAGCAAAACTAATATGGAGAGCAACCTCAAGCTCACCTCCAGAGACACACTTCTTTTTTTTTTCCCAGCCATCATTTCACCCTATCATGATGAGTTTAGTACATGAGAGAGAGCACATTCTCTTTCTTGTTCTGGCTCTGGTCTAGGTAGGGGGAGTAGATGATCAAATTAGAAAGCACCCGTCCAATATCTCTCAGCTCTCAGGAGTGGGTGGCAGTGTGATGTGCTGCAAATACAGTAGAGTCCAGAAGTTTGAGTCCAATACCACTAAGTAATGTAGTCATTTATTGATAATTCATATCGTTTTATTCACTTTTCTGTAAAAAAAAAAAAAAACACCTCAAGGCTTCTTAGAACCTTTTCTGAAAGGAGAACCTTTCTAACACGGCTTTAATGCAAACTTTGACTGGAAAAAATTCCACAGACTCCCTTAACGTAGATTTATTTACAGAAAATATCCAACTATTTAAACATGAAGCTCATTATTTAAATATATACAATAATATTTTGTCTATTTTGTCAGGCTTTTTTTTTCTTGACCTTTCTTTTAGCTTTCATCCATCAAAGCACATTAGATCAAGGTTGACATTATTTTTAGGTCAACCAGACAAAATATTATGACTGTAGACGTATTTAATTTGGTTGTGAATTTTCCTGATGTAACAAATGTGAAAAGGGTACGACTGGAGTTCTTTGGACTCAATTTGAGACCCTCTGGTAAACATTTACTGTTGCCCGAGAAGGACAATCTGAAGAACCTGAAGAGATACACGACCTGACTGAATCTTAGAACATTTAAAAGCTAAAAAAAAAATTATTCCCATTGAATGCACTATTGCTATTGCTCTTTGACTTTGATTGATACAGGCTATTGGCTCTATAGTGTCAGTTTATTCCCCTCTCCCCCTCTTCTTCTTGCTGTCTTTGCCGCTATTTAAGCTGAGAGTAAACTGAGACTTCTGTGTGTGCATGTCTGTAGACATTGTGGAATGAAATCTCCATCCATGTCCCCTTGATACCCCCCTCCTCAATTTCTAATCTGGTTAGTGCCAGCGCTGCCCCCACTCTTGGCTCGGGCTCTGCCAAGGCTGCCCACCTTCCGTCTTCCCTCTCTCTCCCTGGAGGGGGGAGGATGCTCAGACCCGTCCTAATTCCCCTCTCTGTGGGGAAACAATTAACGCCTCCGCTCTCAGCTTTATGGTCAGAGAAGCAGCTGCTTCGCTGCCTTCCCTGGGCACATTTACGGCTGGAGAAAGAGCGAGGGAGAACAAGATCGGGCCTATACTCGCCCCGTTTTTTGCTTATGCCACGCCAGTGCCCACTTACTCACCTCTAAACGCGGCCTGTCACCGCACAACGGCCCTGCACGGACAGAGGAAGCTCTCCGACAGAACCCCATGCCTTCATAAAGAAGATCTATGACCGTGTGAAGGTGTGAGTAATGTGGCACGTGTAGGATGCAGAACGCGAAGATGCGCCACAGAGCAGCAAAACAAGGAGTGCTTATAAAATAACTACAGATTGGCCTGGCTTGTTATTGTGAGTCTACAAGATTTATGCTGGTGATTTCACAATCATGAATTGGAAATGCATGCAGGCCTTGTAATACTGGTGTTGGCTGGGAACGCTGTTAGGAGGAAATGATGCAAAAAAATGCAACGCACTATGCGTGCAAATCGGAAATCTGATCTAATTGTAGCCAGTAACGAGCATCTTAGCCATATTATAGTTGATTTATGATTCCATATGAAGACAAAGAGTCTGACCTCAAGCACAAAACTCACTAAAGACTACAGGATCCAGGTTGTTGTGTGTCTGGTAGGTGCGTAATGCAACGGCATTAGCGTACTGCTCCAAATATCCGTATCTGTATTTGGATTTCAACACAAACTGGGCGTGGCCTAAACCAAAAGGGGTTTTGTTTGTTTGTCTGTTTGTATTTTTATTTGTACCATATCTCTGTGCATCTGAAGCAAAACCCCACATAACGAAATCCCACGAGTTTTAGCATAGCGTATAAATTTTTACTCTTGACTTAAAAATTTAAACCACCATGACCCAGACTAGGCAGATACTAAGGATTGCATGTTAAAGAATGTGTTCTGGGTTTATAAAAATATCTCTCAGCATTCTCTAGGAGCGCAGTCGAAAGGCACACAAAACAAACAGTGAACTTCCTATTAGTGTCTGCATTAGTATCTGTTTAGAACACATCTCTTGCGTTTGCAAATCCTTAGCATAATTAACAAGAATAAGCTACGAGTTAAGGTTAAAAGGCAACTACACAGGGACAGAGGTTCGACTTAAAAAGGCCATTTGTTACGCCGAGCCCTCTACTGCACGCGCTCCGTGACTAAGGAGGCATTAATTATCACTGCTATTTCACAGGACAAACTGTAAACAACACCATGCAGTGAGTTTGCCATTAGCAAGGAAGAGTAGCTACTTAGGAGAGTACAGAAAGAGACAAAATTTGGGTAATGTTTAAAGTGAGACAGAGAGATATTTTAGCAGATATAGATTTAGGAAGGTGTATTTTCTTGTCCTCCTTTAATGGTGCTCATGAAAGGGAAAAAGAAAAAGCAAGTGAGAGAAAGGAGGGGCTTTCTCCTTCTAATTATTCTAATTATCATGGCACACTATGAAAACGTGATTAATAACACTGAAGATATTGTTGTGGCAATTAGCCATATGGTGGTGGGACCCTGCTCTGTCACGATTTTGCCATTAGCATCTCCTTATGTTTGTCAGGAGCGTGCACCCATGACGAGCTCGACTCTGGCTCACCTTCCTCCATCCACCTGGGAGGAACTTAGAGGCCTCCGAGCTTCTTGCTTCACTGAATTTTTTATGCAGAATCCACTCAGACTGGGGACACACGTCACGCCGTGCCTAGGAGCAAGAGCCGCCAGAATGAGCAGATCTGCTTCGAGACCGTGCACGCTCAGTTCTGGCAGATTTGGCATTTTTCTGTAAAGCTAGCAGAGAGATTTTCTTGGAGAATGGATTGCATGGTGCTTTTTGGCCTGTTGGGACCCTGAAGATGGCCTTGAAAATGCACTGTGTGGTTCAGACAAGACAAAACACTAATGAAACCGCTGTAAAAACATCTTGAAAAGAATGAAAAGTGTTCTAAAATGCTGAGTAGGTGAGACCAGGTGGGTGGCCTAGAACAAAAAGGGGGTGGAGCAAAGTGGCTAATTCCAGAGATTAGAGGGTGTGGCTTATTGAATTGCTAAAGAGCATAGGGATTCTCTCACTCTCACTCATTTTTTATCGCTTATCTGAACTACCCCGGGTCACAGGGAGCCTGTGCCTATCTCAGGCGTCATTGGGCATTAAGGCAGGATACACCCTGGACGGAGTGCCAACCCATCACAGGGCACACACACACTCTCATTCACTCACGCAATCACACACTACGGACAATTTTCCAGAGATGCCAATCAACCTACCATGCATGTCTTTGGACCGGGGGAGGAAACCGGAGTACCCGGAGGAAACCCCCGAGGCACGGGGAGAACATGCAAACTCCACACACACAAGGCGGAGGCGGGAATCGAACCCCCAACCCTGGTGGTGTGAGGCAAACGTGCTAACCACTAAGCCACCGTGCCCCCCAGCATAGGGATTGATCCAGAAATTTTAAATGGTCCCATAGTGTAGGAGTTAATAAACGTGGACAAATTCCTCCATCCACTGAAGAACCTCTGCTTGGGCATCAATAACACTGAGTGACGTGTGGAACAACAGGATCCAAGAAACTGAACAAGACGATATGTCAAGATGTTTAATGAATTTTAATTAACAAATGTTAACAGTAAATCATGAGATGAAACCAACATGCCTTGTGTGTGGCAGAGTTTTAGTTTATTGCAAAACATGTTCCAAGATATTTCTTCTTTGTGTGCAGTGAAAATGATGGCTCCCTTTACAAGCTCCCATCTGTGTGGAGCTGGATTCAGTGCTTTCATCTGCATTAAAAAGGGAATAACACACAACAGGTCTAGCTGTTAGAGGTAAATAATACACTGTGGGGTGGTAACAGTAACTTGTGGAATATTTTCTTATAACACACACTGCCATGTTTTATTTCTTCAGGGAGTAATTTCTTTGGTGTGTCATCACACCAATCAATATGTTACACACAAACACAATACAACCAGAAGTATGAGGACACCTGACATCACACCTTGGGGCTTTTCCCCACAAACTGTTTCCACAAAGATGGAAGTCACACAATAGCTTAGAAAGTCTTTGTATGTATGCTGTTGTATTATGATTATGGGGCAGTGATGACTCAAGTGGATAAGGCTCTGGCGTTCAGTCCCCAGCACTGCCAAGCTGTCACTGTTGGGCCCTTTAACCTCACTGCTCCAGAGGCTCTGTATCATGGCAGACCCTGCGTTCTGACCCTAACTTCTAAGTTGGGATCAACAAAGAAAGAATTTCCCTGTGCTGTAATGTACATGAGACATAAAATGTATTGTCACATGTACAATCACGACAATGCTGCTGTGCACTAAGCAAGCTCAATGAAGACATGGTTTCTGAAGATTTGAGTGTAGAACTCATGAACTAGGGCACAGTAGCTTAGTGGTTAGCACTTTCGCCTCACACCTCCAGGGTCGGGGTTCGAATCCCACCTCCACCTTGTGTGTGTGGAGTGTTCTCCCCGTGCCTCGGGGGTTTCCTCCGGGTACTCTGGTTTCCTCCCCCGGTCCAAAGACATGCATGGTAGCTTGATTGGCATCTCTGGAAAATTGTGCCTAGTGTGTGATTGCATGAGTGAATGAGAGTGTGTGTGTGTGCCCTGTGATGGGTTGGCACTCCGTCCAGGGTGTATCCTGCCTTGATGCCCGATGACGCCTGAGATAGGCACAGGCTCCCCGTAACCCGAGGTAGTTCGGATAAGCGGTAGAAGATGAATGAATGAACTCATGAACTATGACTCAACCTCTTTAACATCTAGTGTAAAGCTTTGCATGAAGTGTGAGCTTCAACAAAAACAAAGCTGTCAGGTAAGCAGTTGAGATCGATACATGCACAGTCAGATGTTTGCTGAAATACTTAAGCAAATAAAAGTGTGATCAACAATCCTACAATACTAGACCAACCCAAGAATCCAGTAGCTTAGTAACGACACTGTTAGTGAGATAAAGATGAGATTTTATAATGGCTGAATGAGCTGTGAATTATTTATAGTGTAAAGGTAATTGGAAACAGGTGAATGCAATCTGAGGATGCAGAGTGGGTGAACAGGTCAGGTGATTGGGTTTCGGCCATGTTTTAATACTTCTGGGAAGGGACGCACTTATTTCCAGGGATTTCAGAACAGCGTAACAGATATTGTGTCATCGGGTAGGCGTGGCCTATTTGGTAATCTAACCCTAACCCTAACCGTAGTTTTTGGTTGTTTATTTGTTTTCGAAAATAGCTTAACTGTAAGATAATAAAGCATAATAGATATAAAATATAAGATCTACCTGTATGACTGTTTTGTCCTTCATTATCCATCGTAGGGACGCTCTTTTTTATGAAAAGGGCGTTTTTCCAAGACCTCCAGAAACACGGCCACTTTACGTCGTGGTAACGAAACCCCTGGAATTTAGTGAATGCCCTTTTTGGGAAGTTGAGTTCATTCATTCATTTATCTTCTACCGCTTATCTGAACTACCTCGGGTCACGGGGAGCCTGTGCGTCATCGGGCATCAAGGCATCGGGCATCACCCTGGACGGAATGCCAACCCATCGCAGGGCACACACACACACTCATTCAGAAGTTGAGTTGAAATGTTTTTTTTTTTTGTTCAGATTAAAAACTTGCATAGGGTTTTCGGGGATGTGGTAGCTTCGTGGTTAAGGCATTGGATTACTAATTGGAAGGTTGTAAGTTCAAATCTAAGGTCCACCATATTGCCAGTGCTGGTTCCCTGAGCAAGCTCCTTAACCCTTAATTACTTACTCAGTTGTACAAAATGAGAAAAATAAGAAATTCACTTTGTATAACGGCGTCTCACAAATGCTGTAAATGTGATTTGATTTATCGTTTGTTCGACTTTCAAGATGGAAGTTTGTAACATTTAGCTTGTTGTCCTATAAACTGCAGGTTTCAATCAAGTTTTCAAACCTCTGGACCAGTCATATGTTTTGTTGTTCGGTTCAAACCTAATCACAAGTCCGGGTTGTGTTTATCACCAAACTATTTGCGTGAAATTATATAAAACAATGTACAGCTCAATAAACTGTCGCTGTTTTTATGACAAACTTTCGAAAAACAAATAAAGACCTCTGAGGAGCACGTGGAATATCAGTGCCTTGATGCTGTAACAGACAATTTCACCAAAAAGTACATCATAAATTCAACAGTGCAACATCACAAACAACTATGATCTCCATTTCTACTGTATGCACCTTTAAAACCTCAAACCGCTCTTTCACCTTCAAAATCGTTTCATTCGAGTTTCATCCAAGGCAGAGACAAAGCATTTCCTCCAAACCCCTTAACGACCCCGACTTGCCAACATAAACAATACACACTGAGCATTGGGAGGGGAGGAAAGGAGATGGGAATGGCAGATTGAAATAGTTCCAGACCATACCGGGGACTTAATATAGGCTTCAAAAGAGGACTGGGAGATGGGCTTTTCATCGGATAATTAAAACAGCAAGATGGATTCTGTAATTGAGTGAAAAAACAGGATCTGAACAACATCTGTGCAATCCACACAAATCATTTCAATGAGAAGCAGAGACTACAATAAAAACGCTCAGCCTTGAAGTCATAGAAGCTGTCAGCTACGTTTCGGGTGCACAAATAGGTTCACGATAACAAGCCGTCTTATAAACTCCCTCGTTCACCTTCGTATTCGGAGCAGAGGCCGCAATTTACAGCATTTCACTTATCACTTAGCAAAAAAACATGCAGTCAGCGCTTAATTATTCATTAAGAAGGAATTCATTACAACAGACACAAATATGTTTTCAGTTTAGCTTTTTTTCTTCGTATAACAAATACTTTTATGAAATTGTTTCTGTTTGCTTCATTTTTTTCCTCACCTTGTTATGACACTTATATCTCATTTTAATGCTACCATATGTAGCCTCAAAGCACAGTGCTAATTGCTGTCATCTTTTCTAGACTTAATTAGCACTACAGCATTAGGATCATTATGCTTTGTGTGATATTATACCATGTTCTCAGATCCGATTGGTCAGCCGCAATAGGTGTTGATTGATTTTCTAAAACGGCGGTTATGACGATAGTTTAGCTGCAAGACAAATCACATCACACGTTTGACATTAATGCGCTTGTTTTAATATCTTATTGTTGCTACAGTAACAAGATACACGGTATGCTGGATGCTACATCTGAACAGATAAATAATGCGATTGTTTAATGCTAGTGGCTTGAATGAACCTCATGGGATTCGACATTGTCTCTAGCGTCATTGTCTCACAGACCCGGCATCCCAAGATCGATTTTACGCTCGTGATGTACTACATACTACCCATTTACAAGGTGCACTATGCACTCTAACGTCTAGTGTATAAAGTTTCGAAGGGTAGCATCGTCTCAAATGGGACACTAACACTTTATTACTTTTGACATTTCTAAGAATGTCAGTTCATTCTCTAGGTTCATGAAGTACACTTCTTCTTCTTCTTCATGGAGTTTTCAGTATGAACACAGGACTTAATTTATACTACACTATGGTCGAATAACACATAAGTATGCAATCTTGTGTTTTATTACCTTATGTTATTGTGACTTTTAGTGACTTGTGATTGTTTAAATAAATATCATATTTGAAAAAAATATTTGGTCATTCTGGGCTTTGTGTCTTCACAGCTCTTTACTCTTGTCTTCTTTCTTCATTTGTGGTGGTTGCAGGTTTTGTTATGTATGCCTGCGTGTGTGTGTGTGTGTGTGTGTGTGTGTGTGTGGTCTGAAATGTATCACAGTCTGTGATTGAGAAACTGTCATTAATGCAGTGAGTATATTTCAGCTTCTCACAATAACACTAAGCCAAAATCACACCTTCCACTTTACGCTTAAACCCTGCTGTTTGTCCCCATGACGTTTTTTTTCCCCCCACGTGAAGTAAACCTGTGAACGCGGTGATGTTTCCATAAAGTGTTGAACACAACCCCCGCAGTCTGCTTTCCACACACTACTGTATGTCGTACTGTACTTTTTTACTGAAAAGTTTCCTTCTGGTTATTGTGTATTACGATCTAAAACATATCGTCCGGTGATGATCCTGTGACACATACAGTACAATGCAACAAATAGAACAGAACAATAAGTGAATTATTTCATTAACTAAGATTTTGCGATGCTTTTCTATGCACCACAATTGTACTAAGCGGTGATTATTTAGTATCAACGAAGCATTTCTGGCCTGTTTTATCAAACTGTTCTGAATAAAATCTAGAGATTTGTTGTGTGTGAAACTCTCAAATGTTCTGAAATATTCACTGGAGTTCATCTGGCACTAACAACTCCAGTAAGTCACATTATTTCTGCTATATCATTGGCTTATTAACCCACACAAGCATAAATAACACTTAGATAGAAGTTTCTATATAGATTTGCACTGCTAATCTTTTCTATAACATAATATATATAAATATACTATAATATAGATATTAAAAAAACTCTGCTGGCTGATACCAGCAGATACCCCAGTGAGTGTGTTTGTGTGTGTGTGTGTGTGTGTGTGTGTGTTCAATATTGTAATGAGGTTAGTGAGATTGTAGTAACACATACTCTTGTGTTGAAGGTCACTGTGTGGCCTGCTACCATCCCCATCTACAGCTTTGCAAACAGCCATGTTTTTGATGTTCAAAGGGCGTAAACGCATTGATTTCCTGAGAACCACCGAGACTGATCTCTTACTAGCGTTTCTAAATGCTAACCACAAACTGTCAGATTAAAGAGTGTCATGCCTAAAGAGCTCAACGAGTGTTTAACAAAGTGCTCGTTAGGACCCCAGGCTTGTTGTCTCTTATAAACACGCTGCTCTCGCTGTAAGCCATTGTGCGACCGTTGAAAAGCCGTGATGGAGGGTTTTCGGTTAAGCGGCCGTCAGGTGATGCATTCCCCGCTGTCACAACACACAAGCCACCAATCAGTGCTGCACATTATGCAGGAAGTGCATAAATACAGTAGGGATGACAGATGAAGAGTATCAGGATAATTATTACTCAGCATCCTGACGGTTAGTCGTTGGCGTGATGAAGCATCTTGGCTCGGGGAGTGAGGAGAAGTGTATTAATAAAACACCCGGCAAACCAGGACAGAGCTGTTACATCAGATTTAGACTAGCAGGATCCTTCTTAGATGAAAAAGTAAAGAAAAAAAAAGGATATTGTATTGTATAAGAGCACAGGATTTTACTAACTCTCTCTCTCTCTCTCTCTCTCTCTCTCTCTCTCTCTCTCTATTTGTCTCTGTCTGTCTATATATCTATCTGTGTGTATGTATATATATATATATATATATATATATATATATATATATATATATATATATATATATAGTGTGTGTGTGTGTGTGTGTGAGAGAGCTCTAACTCACATTCAATACAAGGTTTAGAGAAGTAGGCAGTGAAATAGGGATGCTGATGTAAACACTTTTCTTTCACTTTTATTTCACACTGATTTAATTTCACTTACATTTTATTACTGATGCCTTAGAATCTATAACGTTTATATTTCTACAATGTACCGCATTTTGTCTGGTTACCGCATGCTGTTGTCTGGTCAGAAGGTATACATTAGTTTTCTATAAACCGCAGGTTTGTGTCAACATGCTCGTTTTTTACGTGAAGCTTCCTATGGTAACAATTCATTCACAGGGACTTGAAAAGCAGATGATCTGCGTAAACAAAGCATAATAATTTTGTACTAGTTGTTGAAGAAGTCTCCAATGTCAGAGGTAAAGCTGTAAAAGTATTCAGGACTTTAGAAGGAGTTTACACCTTGAGAGGTCACGGTAACATGAGCCGCTCTGTTTTGTTATATTATTAACTTCCTGAACAAGTGGGAAAAAAAGGAAATGTCAGGAAACAACTGTTACTAGCAGCTATAACGTACATGATAACGGCTTTAACTTGTACACATAACTATAAACTCATAACTTTCTTTAAAAGGTTAAGATTAATTCCTAGAAAACTGCTATAGTATAAATGAAATAAAACATTCCAGTGTAGGAAAATAATCAACTTCTGTGTAGCTCAGAAGCTGTTTTTATATAAAAGTTGTGTTGTAATATTCACTCACTGGCTTGCCTGCTAGCAACAAGCTCAAAACAACGGAAAAAAACAAGCAAGTCTTCATGACATTTTGAATAAAAAAGGCATGAAAAAGGGCCTAGAGAGTGTTATTCTCAGTAGAGAGGACACACACACACAGACACACACACCTCACACACACACAGACCTCACACTCTCTCCAACACACACTTACCTAACCATAAAGAGACCTATAGTAATAGATTGGTATGTATATATATGTATATAAAGAGACACATTTACAGGCTTCATGTGGACAGTTTAATTCACACATCTGTAAAGAAACCACAGTGGTTTGTAACTTTCCGCTGAAGGTGCAGTAGCTGAGTTCACCTTTCACAGCTCTTAAGAAGAACAGGAAGTTAGACCAGTTAGTCTTATGTCTAGCGGTCACACCTTTGTCTCTCTGTGTAGCTCGAGTAAATTTCTTATATTCCACTAGACACTTTAGATTAAAACTCATCTAGAAGATTGAATTTTTCTTCTCCGATTGCATATTTTGAGGTCAAACAGACAAGAAAAATTTCTAACATATCTTTTTAGACATTTCAGTTCAATGCAAGGAGCTTGTAATATAAATTTTACAGATTTTTTAAACAATTTTTTTTTACATTGTACTCATGAATATTTCATATTTCATATATTATGCATGCTTTTAACTTTTAACAGTTGGAGTGTCGATGTTATGTAATGCTTCAAAGTGTAGATAATGTGAAATTTTAAGTATTAACTTAAGTTTTGAGTCAATCTGAAATGTTTCCTGGATGAGAAACTAGCCAAAGACTTACAATCACTGTCAGTAAGTTTGCTGCTTACTTAGCATGCGTAACTCATGCTAAGTAGTTTGTTAAAGAATGAATCCAGAGTAAAATACCATATAAATAACAAATACTAACTGTTAGCTAGACTATGAATTGCTGTCCATGTTCGCTAATGAAATCAATGTTAGTCTAAACCAAGAAAACAGGCTAACTTAGCTTAAGACAGTCGGATAACGTTAGCAAATTAGAATAATCTATATTTTTGAAATTAGATGAAGTTTTACAGCTTCTATGGCGGTAATGCCTTATTATATACGTCCTTGAGTTCTTATTCATGTTCATTTTAATCGTGTTCACAGCGCTAGATACATGACAGGGTCGGCGTAGATGACGAGTTTGAGCTGTTGAGCTTGTTTAGATTCTAAACTAAAAGGACAGTTTGCTAAATTAAGCCTTTTTGTTGTGATTTTGTATACATTTTGTGTATATAGAATATTTTATTAATAAATTTATTTATATTTCATTATATTTATTATTCTTGTAATCTGAAGCAGTCTCTGGCAAAAGATATTTTTCTTCTCAATCATATCACTGTATGGATGGAAGAATAAAAGAACCATCGAGGTTTAGATTGAATATTGTGTAGGTTTAATTAAAAATTACTAAAAATGTTTTTTGTTGAGGGGGTCACGGTGGCTTAGTGGTTAGCACGTTTGCCTCACACCTCCAGGGTTGGGGGTTCGATTCCTGCCTCCGCCTTGTGTGTGTGGAGTTTGCATGTTCTCCCCGTGCCTCGGGGGTTTCCTCCGGGTACTCCGGTTTCCTCCCCCGGTCCACAGACATGCATGGTAGGTTGATTAGCATCTCTGGAAAATTGTCCGTAGTGTGTGATTGCGTGAGTGAATGTGTGTGTGTGCCCTGCGATGGGTTGGCACTCCATCCAGGGTGTATCCTGCCTTGATGCCCGATGACGCCTGAGATAGGCACAGGCTCCCCGTGACCCGAGGTAGTTCGGATAAGCGGTAGAAAATGAGTGAGTGAGAGTGAGTGAGTTTTTTGCTGGTAACAAATTAGAATTCCTGAAGTATTACCATCCATGTTTGGTGTTGAGCAGAAGACTAAAGTACAGTAACGCGTTAAAGTTCCAACTGTGGAAACCGATCAATATTTTCAAACAGGAAGTCGTGTAAAATATCCTAAGATCGTTACCCATCTCATGACTCGTGTCGCTCACGGCAGTCCTGCAGTTCGCAAACTTGCAGTGATGTTTAGCCAATAAGAAAATTATAAAGCACACTTCAAGATACCGGATCGCTTAATCATAAATGACAGTTTGGAATTGAAGATCTTTTACGGTGTCTAAAGATAGGTCATTACAGAGTGACTGACAACTCCTGATGTCAGCTTAACAAATGCTATTAATGCGGCGAGGTGAAAATAGCAGGTTTATATTCTTCTGACATGCAAAGATTAAAATGAGGTCAAACATCTAACATAAGCTATGTACTGACAGGCGACAATTTTTTCCCTGTTATATAGATACAACGTCCTGCTTTTAATGCTACATACTGTACAGAAAAACTTTTTTAATAGTTAGATAAGTTCCTTTGAGAGCCAAGAATAAGTGTAAACCCAGAATATTTTTGATTTATGACATGAATGTAAAATATATTCTTTAGCACAATGAACAAAAATCACACGTTGGTTGTTAGTGCCAGACGGTCTGTTTTGTGTGTTTCCAAAAAATTTTAACTTTACACAGGAACATCCAGAGAGCATCAGTTGGCTGGATCAAGCTGACAGGAAGGCTACAGTAACTCAAATGATCAGTCTTTACCAGCATGATGAAAGCATCTAAAAAAAAAAATAATAAAAAAAAAGTTAAAGCTGGAGGAGCTACAGCAAAACAAGACATTAGGTTCAATTCAGTTTATCTGTATAGCCCTTTTAACAGCGGACATCGTCTCAAAGCAGAATAAGTTTAAAATTAAGTTACTATTTATATCTAACATCTATTCCTAATGATCAAGCCTGAGGTGACTGTGGTGAGGAAAAACTCTCTGAGATGATCTGAGGAAGAAACCTTGAGAGATTTACAACAGTTTACAGTTTAGTGGAATTGTGCAACCAAGAGCTCCAGAGGAACTAATAGGTCAGGGTTATTTTTGAGTTCATTACAGACTTAACACTAATTTACGGTGGCTGAGAAGTGCAAAACAAATTAACAAATCCGAAAACAAATTAACAAATCCGAAAACAAATTAACAAATCCGAAAACACAACAACCCGGAAACGGTAGGTATCGTTTTTGAATGGAAACTTACCGATCATTGGACAAGACACATGTCACTCAAGATATACAGGTATGGAATCTTATGTGTAATGTGTAAAGTTCTCCGTTTAAATATAAGAAAATAACAAAATTAAAATGTGTTTTCGGATTTGTTAATTTGTTTTGCACTTCTCAGCCACCGTACTAATTCCTTCTTGCCGCAGGATTAAAATGTTCACTGATGAAGATCTGAGTACGAAGCTGACCAAAGCAATGGCAGTTCAGTGATGACGGCGTCTCCAAGTGGTTCTATCAACAGTAATCCCATGGGCACAGGCAGATCTGTGTACCACCAAGAGAAGCGACTCCAACCAGGGGTAGGGCATCAGGATGGATCAGGCAAATCCAAAAAAAAGACAGCAGTCAGGTTCCTCTGAGGTCAAGCAACTCCGTTGGAACATTTTCACAGAAACCGTGCATATACAGAACATATAGTGTCCATATGCGACATTTTTCCGAACCCAAAATTCAAAATGTTTCAAGAATTCCTCTCTGAAGTTGGGTCTCTCAACCATTTAGTGAATCAGACTGTGCATTTATTTAACTAAAAAACCATAACCACAAGGTTTCTGTCAAAATAGTTTCAAAAGCAGACTGTCCGCAGTATCTCCATAGCTCTATGTGGTTATAACTCAAATGTAATGAATTGCTTACTATGCATAGAGCTTTTGCAATTTTCCCCAATGATTCATTACATCTTACTTTTAAATGAGCTCTTACAAGGCAGATGAGACTTTATGACTGTTCTCGAGACTCCTAATATTGTTGACTCTAGAACAGAAGTTTTGTTTGTTTATATTGGCTTTTTCTCCCTCAATTTTATTTATGATTTATGGTGGCATTGTAATTAGCCTGGAGGATGCACTAGTGGTTTATGGGAGGAATCGTTTTTATATCCTTATATAAATCAGCCGCACTTATAAAGCGCCTCCAATTAATGACAGGCCTCCATATGACTGAAAATCTCATTTTAATGTGCCCAAGTGGGCGTCGATGCTTACAGAGAGCCTGCGGTGTTATTAATATTTGTAATTATAATCGTTTTTGAAAAGAACAGTTTCTCAATCAGAAATTCGTCAATAACCTACGTAACCCCGAGCAAAGCATAAGCATATCATGGGAAGCAGGAATATACTGTATACCGTATGTTTATCTTGGGATAATTTCTGCACAGCGATCAGCTCTTTTTTTTTTTTTGCTAAAGCGCAAAGCATTCGAGTAGCCATCAATACACTCGGAGCATATGTGCTTTGATTCGGCTCTTTTGTTCGCATGCGCTTTGTCTCCTCATTGAAGTCTTGCCAACTAAATCATCAGGGGAGCAAAATATCGCATTCTTTCCTTTTAAAGTAATTGTCCTTTTGAATTTATCGGCTGACAACATGTGGCAAGGTAAAGAGTTGTGTAGTGTTCGGCTGCATCTACATGCAACACAACGCAACACAACACACGCGATTCTGTTCTCCTAATGAGTTACGTTAGTGAGGTGTACAGTATGTGCTTCTGAAACTGTTAATTAATTATTAGTACTTTAAAGTACTAATTGTTCCTTTAAAGTCCATCAAACGGAGACAGCAACTTAATTTGAAAAGTTGCTCATGGTAAAGATAGAGTAACTGACTTATAAAATAATATAGAACACGTAAAGTGAGCTGTGAATGTAGCGGATGAGCGCTTGGTCTGATAAAAATAGGCAGAAATATTTACAATGAATTACCAAAAAGAGCAGAATTATAAAAGTGTGATAAAATGTTCTATATCAATAGATTAAGATTAAATTCTATTTTCCATAAACTGATAAAATCTGAATTTGGAAGCCATATTTTAATCTTTTAATTTTAAGAAAATCAAATCTCCACTGATTTTATATAATTCTTACAACTACGACTGTTCTTCCACAATATATTTTAATAATTGAAAAGTAAAGCCCAAATACAGCCCCAAATACAGCCCCAAATACAGCCCAAGTACAGCCCAATTACAGCCCAAGTACAGCCCAAGTACAGCCCAAGTACAGCCCAATTACAGCCCAAATACAGCCCAATTACAGCCCAAGTATAGCCCAAATACAGCCCAATTACAGCCCAAATACAGCCCAATTACAGCCCAAATACAGCCCAATTACAGCCCAATTACAGCCCCAAAACTTTCCAAATCAAGCACCAATTACAGCCCAAATACAACCTCAAATCAGCCCCAACACCCCAATTACAGCCCAAACAACAGCCCTGGAACCTAATTTTTCTGACGCAATACATTACTTGTTACCCCCCAAACAGCCCAAATACAGCTCCCAAACAGCCCAATAACATCCCAAACAACAGAACTTAAATTCTCTAAAGCATACTGTATATTACTTGTTATCTACATTTAGCTCTGAAAACTAAACTCTTTTTAGATTTTAAACCAAAAAATGACCCAAATAAATTATTTATTTATTTAGAAATTATTTTTGTTTAGACAACATTTTTTAGTTTAAACTCGATATTCATTTGTCTTTGATGACTATTATTATTATTATTATTATTATTATTATTATTATTATTATTATTATAAATATTATTATTATTATAAATATTATTATTATTAGTAGTATTATTATTATTATTATTAGTAGTAGTATTATAAATATTATTATTATTATTTGAGAGCATGCATCATCAATCATTTAGTATTCCACTTGCCAAAGGCTACAGATTTTATTAAAATCCATCAATATAATGTTACTACTTCATTAATAAATATAATTTACAAATTTCCATAATTTCTGTACTTTAACTAAAGCCATATAACAAGTTATACATCACTTCATGTACTTTTAATTTAAAAAGGTATTCATTCTTGTTAGTATATGTTTAAGGGGATCTTTTTTAAAGTTAGTTCACTCCAAACAGAGTGACGAGTGGAAAGGAAAATGACTTCCATAAAAGAAAGACGAACAAATAAGGAACATGGAGAAAGACAGAGACAAGACGTCGTAAAAGATGCTGTTTCCTCATTTTTTCTCCATCATCGTCCTTTCCAGCAACCGTTTTGGAAGCTGATGCTCTGCATTCGACCATTAATCCCCGCCTGCCGGATCCTGGCCAGGTAATTACTGTTTAAAAATATTTCATCCCATTCTCTGGCTTGGAAACAAAAGGCGAGGACAAAGGCGACGCAGTTACAAACAACGACAAAGGCCTGCGTTAAATGCTCTGCCGGAACCGGGCACTATTGTTTGCACAACGTACAAGGTGTCTGAGACGGCAATCGTTCACTGTTTCATATTCAAATGGTGCAGTCACGCTCTGGTTTCCTGCACTCACTAGTTAGGCCTGTTTCATTGTGATGGGAAAACACACACTTTCTGCTCTCTTTAAAAAAAAAAAAGCCAGTTTTCTTTTGGCTACAAAAGTTCATCTTTTGGGTGATTTCACGATTAGGATCTCAACTACATCCACTAGGAACACTTAATAACATGTAATATCAGCATAATTATTATTATTATTATAATTATTATTTTTTATTTTGCATTAATGTCTGAATCCATTTAACTCATGTTTGAAACATCATTTTCTACAATATAGATCAAGTATCATAGATAATATATATAATAAATGTTAATTTTTTTATTATATTCGCATAAACCCGGTCTTGTGATATTCAACAACAAATAGTTCATTAATTAAAAATACTATTTAGTAGGCAAACTATTAGAAAGTTGTTAATGTCCTCATACCTTTATAGTTAATTACTAGTTAACTACATTTAGTGTTTTTGCTAATTCGGAGGTAAAACCTCAACTGATATAACTGATATACAACACAAATATTTTATATATATATATATATATATATATATATATATATATATATATATATATATATATATATATACAGAGAGAGAGAGAGAGAGAGAGAGAGAGAGAGAGAGAGAAAGATCAGAAATTCTTACACAACAATGAAATACGATATTTGAGCATGTGATGTGAGCATTCTCTTATTTATTTATTTATTTATTTATTTATTTATTTATTGGTGTCACTAACACTTGATATTCACACAATTAACCTGGTCCCTTTTCTGCATAGCATTATCATTCCGTTCGCTTCTAGCCAACAACAGCGACACACAGTTCTGTTCTCCTATTAGTAAATAATATAAAAAGAACTACATTATGTAGGTCTTTATATAACATTAAATAAACACAGCTCTTGTTGGTGGACTTCAGTGGCTCTACAGAATTTCTAGGTACGGCCATCAAAGTTCAAAATGCCAACATTGTTTTTATTAAATCAGTGGGATGTTTCACGGTCTTGCAGGATGCTAATTTCCTGAGCTGAAAGATCTCCGAGTGCTTCGAGATGACTAGAGCGTGTGAAGTGTGTGAGAGTTAGACAGTCGGTCAGCGGAGGAGGTTGAGAGAGATACTATGGTTTATTCACTGTCTAATGAAATGCTTTACACAATATAAAAACACAATATAATATTTAGCTTAATTTATATAGCTGGTTATATATATAAAACAAAATACATTAGCAAACATGTCTTCTTTTGTTAAAACAGTACAACATTTACTGTTGGGCCCTTGATCAAGGCCCCCCTGACCCTGTGCTCTGACCCCAACCTCCAAAGCTGGAATAAGTGAAGAAAGAATTTCACAGTATTGTAATGTAAATGTGACTAAATAAAGTCTTCTATTATTATTATTATTATTATTATTATTATTATTATTATTATTATTATTATTATTATTTGCTCTGTGTTTTGCAATGAAGAGAAGGTGTAAGTGCAGTCTCAAATCCTCCCTCATGACTCCTGACCTGGGTCACATTAGTCCCAGTCACTCAAGTCACTCAGTGTAAGTGATGGAGAGGAGAGCAGCACACATTACCCACTAATGCTCTGCCTGTCATTAATAAACCCCGCTGAGGGAAGTCCTCCGAAGGGCCCTCAGCTTGTCGTTGCCTACGCTCGGTGAACTTTCCGCCAATTTGCTCGTGGCCGTCTGTGTCAGCGCTCCTGACGGCTTAATGCCGCCGAGCCCAGGTGTGCTGACGGGTAACGGGGGAAATCACTGCGCGCTCGGGCCCTGCACACGCCAAACGACTCCGTGTTTACTGCATGAGGGGGAAATAAACAAACAGGAGGAGGGTGATGATGATGATGGTGATGATGATGATGTTCATGTTCATGATGATACATCGTGGATAAAACACTGATCGCTTCACAGCACGGATAAAGAGAAAAATACAAATTTTAATTAACGACAATAATATATTTATATTCATATCATCAGTCATCATGTTGTATTCATATGCTGTATTTTTCTACATTGTCAGAATTTGTCTCCAATTTTTTGTTTCTGATTCCATTTTTATGAAATCAATTTTTGGCTATTTTCATTTTCAGTATTTTTATTTTTTTCAGTACATTTCATTGCAGTATGTATTGTGTACGAGTGTGTATATGACAATTATTTGAAATTTGGATTTGTTTTTGTTAACTTAAATAAAAAAACAGGTGTCAGTTTTCAACGGTAAACTTTATATTACAAATAATTGAACTATACAACAGCAATGTAAAGAATTTGCATGAAATGTAAATGAAATTCAGTAAAGATGGAAACTTCTAAAAAATTAAAAAAAAAAACAATAAAATTACAATAAGGAAAGTGAAATCCACAATAGTTGAATTGTTTGTTCTGGAAAAACTAGAACAACATAAAATATATATATTTTTTATTTATATATTATAATATTCATTCATTCATTCATTTTCTACCGCTTATCCGAACTACCTCGGGTCACGGGGAGCCTGTGCCTATCTCAGGGGTCATCGGGCATCAGTGGACGGAGTGCCAACCCATTGCAGGGCACACACACACACTCTCATTCACTCACGCAATCACACACTAGGGACAATTTTCCAGAGATGCCAATCAACCTACCATGCATGTCTTTGGACCGGGGGAGGAAACCGGAGTACCCGGAGTACTTCCTCCTAGACACATGATCTTTTTAAACTGGGCAGAGGAATACACGTCACTTATGGACACTTTAGCTCATATGTAGCTTACAGATGTTGCTGTGATTGACAGGAAATAGAGTGAATAAACCTCTCATACTGTACCTACAGAGAGCAACCAATGGAAGAGCAGGAGAACTGATTTTGGTTGTGTCACCAGGATATCAGGGTGGTCGTTTTTCTGTTGTGCCACTCGGAAGCTCCTAATGGTGGAAAAGTTCTGGAAAGGTTTTCAAGACACCTCCATATTTAATCAATCACATATAAGAATTCAACAGTGCTGGTATGATGATATGTTCATTTTTGCTGTGATTTCATGACCCCAGCCTCTTCCCCTGTTCCTAACATCACAACTCTACGGTTGTGTTCCTGCCAGGTCCTAGATTATTATTTATATTAAAGCTGTATACTTTATTTTATACGACTGTTTGGCTGCAGAGAGTCTGAGCTGATGTGCAGCAGATGTTGGCAGGGTGTGTGAGTGTGATGAAGGGCTGCGACTGTTGTTCGGTCCGGATTACGGAGGATCCGGAGGATGTGAGCCAGCGAGGGTGTATGGTTTAAACCCTATGTGTTGAGTTAATACCAATCATCGCACACACACACACACACACCCACACACACACACACAGTGGAATCCTTAGGCTTTACCGCCCAAAATGAAATTATCAGGGGAAAACAGCAGGGTTTTGCACCAAGAAGATGCTTTGCACAACACACACACACACACACACACACACACACACACGTATGCCCATCACAGCTACTTTTGTCTCAGCAGTTTCATCTGTTTCTCTTTCCGTTCTCCGTTAAAATGATTGTCAAAGGAAAGAAAAAAATGTAACCAACATAATCAAAAAGAAACCTGAATATTTTTTCCCACAACTCTACTTCCATATGTTTTTTATTCCTCTTTTATTCCTCTTATCAGTAACGAAAGATCAACACGCCTCACTTTTATCCGATTATAGTTACATTCGATGTGTTGGAACTTAAAAGAGTTCATTCCTGGTCTCACTTACGTTATAGCAACTATAAACATTTACCCCCTTGTTCTTGTTTCTAATTTAATAAGACAAAAAAAAATAGAGAACAACAAAACCACAAACATGTTATAAACTCCTCTGTCTTGAAAACTTTAACCGGGTGGAAAACCTCCTTTTTCTATAAAGGTTCAATAAACCAAATCTTTTTACAGAAAAAACAAACAAAACAAAACAAAAAAAAAAACCACAAGAAATGATTAAATGCATTTTTAATTAAATAAAATTTCTCTTATTATTAGTTTTAATACATGTGATTATTATAGAAATGTAAAATATT
>NC_083484.1:14579077-14591577 GCF_030014155.1 Tachysurus vachellii | reverse complement strand
AAAACGTGTGACCAAAATAAACATGAAAATAAAATGTAAATGTGAAAAATTCCAAACAGGATATGGCCTACATGTGGGAAAAATAATGTTAAAATATTAATATTTCACATTTAAAAACAGAACAACATACAGTAGACAAAGGGAAAATTACAGTATTTGTTACACGTGAAATTAAAACTACATGGCCTAAATTCAGTCAAATGTAAAAACTAAATGAATCATGTGCGGAAAAAGAACAAACATAAAAAGGAATAAAAAAAAATAAAAAAATCACACATGCAAAAAAGATGCCCCCCCCCAAAAAAAAAAACAAAAAAAAACAAACAAACAAACAAACAAAAAAAAAAAACACTTGAAAAACACGTGAAATAAAACTGCAAAGCCACAAGTAAACGTTCATAAATAAGATATGGAGGAGAAATTATAACATCATATGTAACATATGACAATAAACAAATCATCTAAAAACCAATATGAATCATGTGTGTGTGTGTGTGGGGGGGATAAATGAGTCATGTGCAATAATCTGATGCCAAGAAATGAATCACGTGAAAGAAAATAAATGAATCGTGGAGGAATCACATGTGAAAATAATAGAGTCATGTGGTAGAATCACATTGTAAATAAAAGAACCATATAGATGAATCACATTCAGAAAGAGATGAGAATTACATGGTAAATAATCACATGTAAGAAGAAAAAGGTTGTTTGGGAAAAACATGTAAAATATAAAACTCTGTGCACCAAATGTGAAAATAATCCATGCAGAAGAATCATATGTGTAAAAAGAATCAAGTGTAAAAATTAATCGTAGGAGAAAATCATGAAATACGAAAATGCACTGCATTTGAAAAATGAATAAATTAAGAAAACAATTGAATCATGAGAAACGAACTGCATGAGAGGATCGCATGTGACAAATGAATCAGGTGAAAGTATCACTTTGTGAATTATATAAAAGAATTCACATAATGAATAAAAAACACGGCTATAAACATAGAATCACAAGTGGAAATAAAAGAATCATATAAGGGAATCACATGTGAACATAAATTAATTGTGTGAAAGAATCACAAGTGGAAATAAAAGAATCATATAAAAGAATCACGTGGAAATAAAAGAGTCATATAAAGGAATCACATGTTAAAATAAATGAATTGTGTAAAGGAATCACATGAAAATAAATGAATTGTGTGAAATAATCACATGTGGAAATAAATGAATCGTATTAAAGAGTCACATGTGGAAAATAATTCATGGACAAATCATGAAAAGTCAACTACTTAAAAAATGACTTGAAACGGTAGTGTTATGTACCATTGTGAAATATGAATCATGTAATTATTGACACATGAAGGTCATTTTATCATTCCTTGAGTGCTACTTTTAGCAAATCCCTCTAATGCCCTAAACAGATCAGAACTTTAATCCAATAATTCATTAAGTTTGCAGTGACATTTTGCAGGAGTACAAAGCGGTGTCCTGAAAACACACTGCGAGTGCATCAGAATGCATTTCCATAGCTAAGCTGTGTATATAGCAGATGTATTAATGAAGACTGGGAGCTGAGATGAACGGAGCTTGCAGTGTGCGTGTGTGTGTGTGTGTGTGCGTGTGTGGGAGAGCTCCTCCAGACACCTGCCGCCGAGCTCCGACTTCTCTTGGGAACCAACATCTGAGAAATGCAATTTGAGAGCTTTGGAGCCACATAGAGAAAGTAAACACACTGTTTGGGAGAGAGAAGGAGTAAACACTAATGCAGACGATGCTGGACAAATATGTATGTTTTTTTCTTCCAAAAAAAAAGAAAGAGGCTGTGAGTGTGAAAGAAAAATAATCATAAATGCTTCTGTTGTTTCACAGGTGTGGGGCTTAAGGACGAACTTGACTGTGCTAGTTGAGGCCGTGTGTGTGTTTGTGTGTGTCGTTTTCCAGAGTGAGGATGGATGCAGAGCTTGACCATTGCGTGTCATCCATTACGGACGCGGTTTGTACAGGAGGCCTCGTTTAGTTGACTACAAAAAGATGATGATGCTTGGTTTGTCACGCTTCCTGTTCGCAACTTCCTGTTGTAGCTGTACTTTTACAAGCACAAGCAACAAGTGACTGTTTGTTTCTCACCACAGCAATGATTTCATCGACCACAGCAAGGCGGTGACCTGAGAAGCGGCGTTTAAATTGAATATTCTCAAGGTTGAGAATGCTAAGGCAACAAATCCAAAGGTTTTAACTTAAACGATTCCTCTGATGAATCCTAAGTGAAGCCAAACATTTCTTCAGCTCATAACTTCAGGTCCTACCTGAGGCTAGTTCTGATTTTTTTTAAAATAATCTCTCTTTAAATACAAAGAGAGATGTGATGAAAGAAAATAAAGCTTGGAAGGAAGAAGCAGAGCACTTAGTATTTAGCTAGAGTTGCTAATCTGCTAGTGCGAAGCGTTTAATTAACAAAAAGGGTTTAAAAATAAAACTTTCTAGTGACATATTCAGTCTGACGCATCAACAAGTGACAAAATACTCGCTGGTGTGAATGTTGTGTAGCCAGGGACAATTACAATCCTGAAAAAAGGTTAATCTCATGACAGACAATGTTAAGTTTGATGACATGAAATTTTCCACACTTCTGCCTCCATTAGTCTCAGATGTAGCTGCTAACATAATGCTAACATTTACGCTAATATCTATACAGCAGCTTTGCATGTTTAAATCATTCTTTCAAACCTCATACCTGACAAAAAAATCATCACAGATCTTCAAAAATAAACAGAAAAATAAACAAACAACAGCAGAACCGTCTAGAAGCCATGTTCTTAACTTCGTCTGATTGGTCAGAAAGTGGTTGGTAATAGATCCTAGATAATAATAATAATAATATTATTAGATCTATCTAATAATAGATCCTTATTTCTATTTCTGAATAATAATAATAATAATAATAATAATAATAATAATAATAATAATAATAATAATAATAATAATAATCAGATTTTAAAAATCTTGTCACTTGACAAGCTGTAATTCTTTCTTAATATTTTCTTGAAAGAAAAACAGACAGAACGGTGAAGGAACGAGTGAAAGTTTTCAGCTGTTATAGCGCAAGCGATAACAGGAACTGACTCGTTGGGTGTCGACAACATCAGACTAGGAACGAATAAAAAGCATGAAGTTTTCTTTATTAAGTGAGAATTTCACTCGGTGTGAAATTGTATGGGAATTAGTGTTGCGTTATGAGAGAAATTAAACCTTGTAAGAAAAGTGGAACGGCGACTCGTCTTCATCAAACCGTCGGATCGTCGATTATTTCCCGCACCGTGAGTTATTCTTTACATGTCAGAGGACAGGATTTGATGCTAAAACCTGCACGTCTACCAGTTTATTATGACTTTATCACGGTGGTTATTTTCTCACACGGCAGACAAACAGGCCGGCGTTCGCCGATCGGAGACGACGCTCCGTTCCTTTCCATGTGATCTGCTCAAAGTTAATAACGAGCTAATCAAAAACATCAAAATGATGTTCGCATTTAAAAAAAAAAAAACATAGGCTGGAAACAGATTGTTTTTCATAATCAGGCATGCAGCCGTCGCCTGTTTTGACACAGCTAAAGAAACACGGCAACCCTCTTCCCTTCATTAAAAGCAATAATAACGCAGGTGTGCGCAAAATGGCATGCTGGCAGCAATATGAATTATTAATGCCGAACTTAAGTATTATAACAGGAAATCGATGAACTTACCTGGCACAATTAAAATGCAAAACGCCTCATTTTTTCCATAATCCAGCACAGTATAATTACGGCTCTCTATTCTGGAACACGATAACTTTGGATTTTTTTTTTTATTTTTTTTTTTTTCGAAAGCACACAACACCTGCTTGCTTTGTTTACACTTGTGTGTTCTCTCTCGTATTACGGGGAGGGTGCTCAGATGTCCTCCTACCTAATGCTGTGCAAAGACACTTTCTGACAAGCCGTATCTGAAATGCATTTATTCTCATATACGAAGGAGACTTTAGCATGACCGATGATATGGATGTGCAAATGAGCTACAGTGAAACCAGCATGTGGGTGTTATTTTTTTTGTTGTTTTTTTTGTTTTTTTTTTTCTAACGTAAATGACAATGAAGTGTTTGTTCGTTTTGCCCTTTGGAAAGTACAGTGTATTCTTAGAAGGTGGAGCAATACTTCATGTGTAATTACTAATCGTTTAGCAACACATCAGACGTGCGTTTGCACATGTTGCTGTATTGATTTATACTGCAGCGATATCGAATTATAAAATCTCCTTGAAGAGAAGGTTGATTCGTTTTCTATAAGAGAGTAGTGCAGCTGCAAGTAAATGACTCATATATGAAAATCAAATGTGGAAAATATATGAATCATGTGGGGTGGGGGAGCATGAGTAAAAAAGAGAATCGTGAAAGAATCACATTAAAATGACAAGAATCATGTGGAAGAATCACATGAGGAGAAAAAAGAATCATAAAAATTAAAGAAGGATGTACAGTAAGTGAATCGCATGAAAGAATCACAGAAAAAAAATAAAAGAATCACATCAAAAATTCAAAAAATTACATGGGGAGAAAAATTGCATAAGGGTTTAAGTGAATCACGTGAATGAATGAATCACATCAAAAATAAAAGAATCATATGTGAAAATAAATGAATCATGTGGGGAAATATCACATAAGGAAATAAGTAAACAATGTGAAAGAATCATTGTTAAGAATTGTGCAAAATAATTGCGTTTGAAATATAAAAATCATATGTATGACTCGCGTGGAAATAAAAGAATCATGTAAAAGAATCACGTGAAAATAAGAGGTTTATGCAAAACATGATTAAATAACACATGGAGAACACATAAAAAGTATATAAATAAATCGAATCTAAGTAAGCCAATTAAACAATCAAACAAATAAATCACTGATTAGCTTCGCTGGAAATGTTGATGCTCTAATAAATAATGTCTTGCAATAGTGGAAGCAATAAAAAGTGATAAACAGTTTGTTTTTGTGTTTGTTTTGATGGCATCAAGTTAAACATGCATGACCATAACAGTAGCTAAAGAAAAACGACAATTTATTTTGTTGGATTTTGAGTTTTTTGATTTTTTTTTTCCCACAAACGGAAAACTACCTATAAAGATATAGTAAGGTATGTATCAGGGACTTAATTATGAAAAAATCTAAAAATTTTGTTAAAAAAAAATAAATTTATAGATTTTAAAAACTTTTATTATAAAACTAGACATTTCTGGTGAATAAGTGCATGTGAGTGTGCTAACCAATCACCGGGACGTTTTAGAGCCCAAACAGCAGAACAGCTTGTGCGAACTGGAACATGGGAGCCACGTTCCTCTTTTGGCAAGTCAAACTTTATCAGCACAAACATGCACAAATGAAAACAAACACATCCCGGCTTGCTAATTACACACACGTCGGGCACACCGTCCACCGGTTTTGGCCAGACTTTGGGATGACCCGGCTGTACTTACAGAGCACTCCAGGAGCGAAGGGGTTTGATTCGATAAACAAGCCGCCATTTTTCAAGCTCATTATTCAGCGGGTGAAGTTACAAATGGCGCCGGCGACACCAGCCTGGTATCTCCGGGGCCATGTGGCCCGTTACCCTCGCCAAATCCTGCGCCACTAATTTTACTAATTGCCTGGGCACGGCCGGAGCTTTCCATTGGTCCACACAGCCGCCGATGTCACGGCAAGCTAATGAGGACTAAATAACGCACGTGAACCTCTCTAATTGCTCCATTTCTCATCGTAGATACCATTTCTGCAATAAGAGCCCGGATGCCAAAACGCTCGCAATATAATTATTTTGGACAGCGCAGCCGGAGCATTTCCAAAAAAACATTACGAGTCCTGGAGTAATATTAGCTTATTTATATATTTATTATTTGAGGGTATTTCGGTGCGTAATCAGTGCAAATTTATTTATTTTGTTATGTTTTTAATGCTTCTTGGCCTTTTGTTTTTTACACTATGTAGATCACTTTTTTCTCATTCGACTCTCCCTTATTCTGTTTTCTCACAAGGTGTGAGAACAATGTGGGTTATGCACAAGTCTGTGTTCTAATGCTGATTTTACTAATGCACATCTATCTTCATGCCACCTGGGGCTGGAAGTGTGTGTGTGTGTGTGTGTGTGTGTGTGTGTGTGATGTTCCCGGCCTGGCCACGTTCCCATTTGTGCATGTTTTTTTTTTCCCTCTCTCCCCACCTTGCCTCCTCACATCTACACGAGAACATGTGCTGAATATTTGAATATTTAATGCTATTAAAGCTGAAGCAAAAAGAGTGCTATTACTTATTTACGGCCTCTGGCCTCGGCGGAGCATCAGGTGGTCTGAGAAGAACGAAGGCCTGCGTGTCGCAAGATATTGACCAATAATCTGTCTTGATTCATGTCACATCACACTTAATAATTCAGTGCGACGCCCGTTTACTTTTACCTCCAGTACATGTGTATCATTTCCATACGGTGTAAAACGTGGGATCTGCTGCGATACGATTAAATAAATGATGATCTCAGACAAAACGGGGTTTAAGCCGAGAACATTCACCGTGCTGGAGGCCTGTCAATCAAAGTGCGTAACATGGAGAGTCATTTATTTAAAAAAAAAAAAAAACGACTGACAGATAGATAGATGATGCATTATATCGTTTTATTTATTCGAATGTTAATGTTGAGTTAAACAGAAATACCATTAAGAATCATTTTCAGAGCTTTTATACATCCATTATAATCTGCATAATGAGGCAAATCCGTAGCCAGAGTTTATAATCAGATTTGAAAGAAAGGGGAATTTGTAGAGATTTGAGTTAAACATGTTCCATCATATAATCACGGAATCCAGATCATAATTTTATACACACATAGAAGTTATTAATGCATTAATTCACTCATTAACCACTGCATAAAGTGTAAACCTAAAGACCAGACATTTGAGAATTTGTTTGTTGAAATCGGCAAACACACACTTAATGTATGATGTGGAACATCTTAGGTACACGTTTTCATGATCAGCATGCAGGAACAAATGCTGAGGATTAAATAAACACTTCAGGTCATGTTGTTAAAGGAAAATAATCCACGATGGGATGGCAAAGATGAGGCAGACAATACTTTTCCAAATTTCAAGGACAATCCCAAAGAGTTTCTTCTCTTTTACTGCATCACATTTCCAACTCATGGTTAAATAGTTTAAAAAAAAAAAGAATCATGTGAAAGAATCACCTGTGGATATAAATGAATCACATGAAAGAATCACATGCGGAGATAAATGAATCACATGCGGAGATAAATGAATCACATTAAAGAATCACATTCGGAGATAAATGAATCACATGAAAGAATCATATTTGGAGATAAATGAATCACATGAAAGACTCACATGCGGAGATAAATGAATTACTAAAAAAAAAATCACGTGGAAATAAATCACATGAAATAATCACATGTGGAGATAAATGAATCATGTGAAAGAATCACATGTGGATAAAATGAGTCCTGAGAAAGAGTTATGAAATGAAAATAGGTGAATAATTTGACAGATTCTCATTCAGTACACATACATGTATACATTTTATATCAAATAAAATATATTATGTAAATATAAAAGTAGATTATGACAATTGTTATATTTTATATTATAACTTAATAACAGAAAATATTGTTTCTCTAAAGGAAATTTCATTCAGCCATTATTTATTTATTTATTTATTTTATTACCATTTTTTGTTTGTTTGTTTTATTTTAGTTCAATGCGTTAAATTGTGGTTCATCTACAATTTGCAAGCTAGCAAAGTAGAAAATTTGAAATACAATTCATTTTAAATTTTAGCTACAATTAAAATAAAATAAATAAGAATAAATAAATATCAGAACAGTTAGAACAGTTATATAAGGCATTTTAAATAAAAAAAAATAAATAAAAAATATTCGTGACTCTTCTGACTAATTCGAATCAAGAATTCAACAACAGAAGAAAAACAAAACAGTGTATTGGAATTCTTTGTTTTTTTTAATAGTATTAGTATTTTTCCCCTCATGCAAATGACTGCGAGTCACAAATGAAAAGCCAAAATAAAGATCACAGTGACAGGAAGTCTATCACACGTGGATGTACCTAATAAACTAGCCGACATTACATACTGTAAGGAATGGTATTAATTCCTATTAAGTGACATTGGGGGGAAAAAAAAAGCCTCTCGTACGTGACTGCTTGCCCTTAACACAACAACGGCGTATTAGAATCACAGTTTGGCCTCGAACCATGACAAGTGAAAGAAAAGTGTTAACTGGGCGATAATTGAACTGAAAAAAGCAAACATTTGCCGTTCACTTCCTGATAATTGCGGTCATGACAAAAGCTCCTGTGCTTTATTTTTCTGTGGCCTTCTCAGCAAGATCCACAAATAGCTGGGCCCTTAATAATAAAAAGAAAAAAGGTGTTACAGAGGGAATCCCGCACCAGAGCCAGGGGCAGGGTCTTTTTCTGAAAATGAGCAGTGTGCTACAGTAACTGTGACACGAACAGAGAGAAAAACAGCACCATCCCTGAGTCACTGTGGTTACATGAGCTTGTTTCGCTGGCGTTTCCCACTCAGATCTCACACTCTGTAGCTCCTTTTTTTTAAAATAAACTTTTAAGAGTTTCAGCTAAATACTGTAATAACCTAAACTGCACGCTCGTTATTAAACGCGTGGAAATGTTTGGGCAAAATATTCCGTTATACGAGGTCGTGTTTACTCGTTCAGATATTCAAATCAGCACTACAGAGTCGAGAATCCTTTAGCTCACTCTGACAACAAGTTTGACCCTGTGGCGTCGTCTTTTTGCACCTGCGGTAGAGGCCAAGGGTCGCTACGAGGCCCTGTTTAATTGTCAAGCACGTGAAAATTCAGGATTTTAACACAAACTTTTTTAGTCCGGACGCTCGTTTTATTTGTTTATTCTCGTCAGTCGATTATTGGTGTAACTGTGAATATGATTCATGGATTAAAATGTGGTCAGAGTTACAAGTGTGTGTGTGTGTTACAGGTGCATGATTAAGCACACAGCCCCATTTGCACGCTGCAAAAACATGCTCAGAGACACGTTGCATAGATGAAAGATAAAACCTAACCACACACCCATCACAAATATTCGAAAGGAAACATAACAAAGCTTAGCTTTCAGTACACGTGTGTATCATGCTACAGGAGGAACGCTATTTATAGCGTTAGTGTTTTTTGTTTTTTTAGTGTCAGAAGTGGGGTGATATTCGTCAGCGTAGCATCGGGACGTCAGTAAGAAACGTCTTATTGGCAGAAACACAGGTGTCAACATGGCTAGGAAGAAAATTCGAGAAGGTGGAGGCACAAATATAAAACTCAATGTTTTTAATATGTGAGTTTTTCAATTATACCAAAAAGTTCAGAGTCGCTGCTATTTGTTTTCTATTTGCTCCTAATACTAGGGTTTGTAAATATACAGTACAAACTTCATCTAGAAATAAAAGAGCTTTCACATACAAATTTTTATGTTAGTAGACACTGAGTCAAATGCAATAGATACTGTATCAAATTCAGCAGGTATTTGAATCAAATGCAGTAGGGACTGATTCAAATGCAGGATGTGCTGAATCGAATGCAGGAGTGACTGAATCAAATGCAATGGTCACTGAATGGAATGTAGGAGGTTCTGGCTTGAATGCAGGAGGCACTGAGTCAAATGGAGGAAGCACTGAATCAAATGGAGGAGGTACTGATTTGAGTGGAAGAGATACTGCACGGTGCAGTAGGCACTGAAGCGAATGAAGTAGGTATTGAATCGTAGGCAGGAGGTACCGAGTCAAAAGGTGGGTACTGAATCGAATGCAGGAGGTATTGAATCAAATGCAGTAGGCACTGAATCAAATGGAGGAGGTACTGAATCAAAAGCATTAGGCACTGAAGCAAATGCGGTAGATATTTAATCAAATGCAGGATGGAGTGAGTCAAAAAGTAGGTATTGTAACACAAAATGATTCACTGATCTAGGATTTTAATCTTCTTCCAGTGTTTAGATTGTTGGATGAAGACAAAACTCGAATTGGGAACTTCTATAGCTTAATTGATACAAAGAATTAAATATTAGTTTTTTGTGGACATTTCACAACATTCAGTGTAACTACAAATGGATAAAAAGATCATTTCATTTGCTCATTACTAAAAGATGGTAGTGATAAATTCAACGTAGAACCCAACAACAGAGCGATTCACTAATCAACTTCTTCAAGTAGCTAAACACCTCCTAACTATGCAACCTTGAAGGAACCTATTTTTTTTTCTTCTTTTGTTAGTTATAAAACAGTGCATGAAGAAACGAGTGAAAGTGAGCAGGAGATTTGCTCCCCAATGATTTCTAGACCTACTTTCTTGATTTTGCATGGTGTGTGTGTGTGTGTGTGTGTTGCTTTATTTATCAGTGCCCTGTGATTTGGTGTTGTCCCTGCACTATATTTCAGTGCATCAGACTCTTTCCAAGTCAGCAGCTAAGTCAGTAGTTCCAAATCCCAGTTTTATATCCATCCATCTATCCATCTATGTATCCATCCATCCATCCATCCAACCACCCATCCATCCATCCATCCATCCATCCTTTCAACCATCCGTCCATCCATCCAGCTACCCATCCATTGATCCTTTCAACCATCCATCCATCCATCCATCCATCCATCCATCCATCCATCCATTTTCTGTAGTGTTTTTCCTACACGATGTCCTAATTTCAATTCAATTCAATTCAAGTTTATTTGTATGGCGCTTTTTACAATTGATATTTTCTCAAAGCAGCTTTACAGAACATAAACATAGAACAAAAGGTTATTATAAAGAATAATATAAAGATTAACAGAATGCAAAATTCAAGATTAATATTAGATATATTTAGTTCACAAAGTGTATGTATTTATCCCCAATGAGCAAGTCTGAGGTGACTCAGGCAGCAGTCGTGAGGAAAAACTCCCTCAGATGGTAAAGGAAGAAACCTTGAGAGGAACCAGACTCAAAGGGGAACCTCATCCTCATATGGGTGACAAGTACATCTGGACAAGTAATAAGTCTGGAGTCTGGGACTCGGGGCATGAGGCAGGAGGGCACCCTGGATGGGGTGCCAGTCCATCACAGAGCACAATCTCACACACACTCACACATTACAATTTAGAGATGACACTCATCCTACAACACACGTCTTTGGACTGTGGAAGAACCTGGAGCAAAGATTTTAGGCAAACTTTATACACAGGGTGGAGGCAGGAATCGACCTTGTACTGTAGGAACCCCCAACCCCCAGGAAATAGAAAAGTTTATATAAGATTTGTACTGTATAAGTCTCTAATGTCAGATCCTTATAACACTCCGGGGTGAAGCTGTAACATTTCAGATTTTCAAAGATTTTACCATTTGTGATTAGTCTCTCTAACCGAAAATAAAAGGAAAGGTCGGTGAGGGAACGACTGTGGAAGTGATAACGTCTGTTAATCAATTTCATCTGAAAAAATTTTGTTTTTATTTTTTATTTCCTTCTAAAACACAACATCCCAAATGTCTTGCATAATAAACACACTTTGACCAATCAGAGGTGAACATTCGATTCATTCACCATGGAAGCAGTAAGTGAAGCGTTACGAAGTGTTGACTCGAAGCCTTTTGAGTGATCGAATCGAATCGAATCAAAAAATCGACAAGCGAGAAGTTTGACTCTAAACACTAAGGACTGATGATGAAGAATCAACTCCAGGACTGAACTGGGGTACTTGGAGAAAAAGAAAAGAGAAAAAAGCAAGAAAGCAAAGACAAAAAAAAAAAAAAAGTCAACCACAACACAGAAGGAGAATCCTGGATGGAGACAAACCCCAGGAGGGTAACATTCGCTCCATCAGCGGCCTGCATTTCCCCGTGCTAATCATCAGAGGGAAGATATTAATGCAGAGAGAGGTGGCACTCTGAAACAGCTGCTCTCGCCATGGCCAATAATAACAAGAGAGAGAGAGAGAGAGCGAGAGAGAGAAGAGGGATTGAGAGAGAACTAACAAGTGAAGGAGGGTAAGAGGAAGCAAGAAACACACACACACACACACACACACACACAGCTTTGGTGGGCTCTCTCCAATGAATTGTTTCTCCTCTGACAAGCAGCTCATTGAATTTCCCATCATGCACCTGATCGGTCATTCAGAAACACAAAACGCAAATAAGTCAAGTCGACCATCTGCTTGTTAGCGGCAGCTATAAAAGTGCATCTTTGTTTTTTTCCCTTTTTTTTTCTTAATAAACAATCAAATTACACGGACAAGGCCAGAGACCACCTGAACGGCAAATCAAATATTTTTATCTCTAGAAGTTTTCGTTTTGGTTGGCTATTAAACAGGGAAAAAAGGATACGCCTCGCCTTTAATTTATTACCACAACACACGCAGTCCTCGTGTCATCCTCATTTTCTAAATCAATAATCAGCCCA
>NC_083484.1:14484077-14576577 GCF_030014155.1 Tachysurus vachellii | reverse complement strand
GGTGCTCGTCTGAGGACAGGAATTTAGCGCAAGACAATCCACTGCAACGCGGACTAAACCCTGTGCACTGCAGATAAGGTACGGCGTTTTTTTATTTCCTGAAAAATAACGGTTTTGGAGATACGAGGATTCCGCCTGACAGTGACGATATATAAAATCTTATCTACCAATCTGCTTGTTTCACTTGGCCACTCCATGTCTGTCTCTCTGACTGTGAGTCTATATGCCTCTCTGTCTGTCTGTCTGTCTGTCTGTACATTTGTCTTTCTGTTCGTCTGTCTGTCTATCTGTCACCCTTTCTTTCTTTCACCTTCAATCTATTTTCAAGTTTAAATTCAAGGCTTGAAGTTTTATCTTCAATCTGCTTATAAGCAAACTTTGCTGGTCCCAGTTTGCTTCTGGTTCCAGTTTATTTCTAGTCTTTCTCCATGGTAGGGCAAGAAGGTGCTTGGCCCCATTCATCGCTGCTCGCAACTACATTCAAATACATACAAATGAACAGTTGTTTTTAAATATTTTTCCTGTTACATTAAAATATATATTAATATGATTTTTATTCATCTTTTCCCCAAAATCTCTACAATCTGAAGCTAATTATAAGCAGTAACGCCAGCATGATGTGACACAGACTAAATAAACATTACAAACTAAGGTTTTCCTGTGTTCGTGTGTGTGTGTGCGTGTTTGCCTTGTCCTGGTTGTGGTTGAAATTCATCAGGCGGCGGCGTGCCGGGCCGAGTTGGCGACTGAAGCGCGAGAGAGATGAGCTTATTGTCACGCTTTGGATGTTTTTCGGAGCAATCAACAGCTGTCGATCGAGATGTCCTGGACCTCGTCCATCAATCACAGGCCATCGTCAGGAGACAACAACAACAACAACAGAGATAACAACAGTGTGTGAGGAGACGTGCGGTCCAGAGCAAAACCTGCTGCTGCACAGAAGCAGGCATATGCAAAAACACACACACACACACACACACATTGAGAAACATGCATGCATACACATCCTCTCCGGCAAAGTCACAAACATGCATAAAAACAAACGTGCACCTTCACAAGCATGCATGCATACACCTACACGCATACATACGTACGAACATGTCGGCACATACGGAAGCACATACACGTGTTTCTAAAAACACATGCACCTACATATTCAGACTAAAAATGCACACATACGCATATGTGCATATAAATAAACACACAAATGTACAAACAAATGCCTGCATATTTGCAATATACACAATAACATAACAATATAAACACGCACACACACACACACACACACACACACACATACACACACACACACACACACACATATATATATATACCTGTATATATATTCTGTACATATTAACATGCATAGACACAAAAAAACTAAATCATATCTACGCACACATCTGTGTGGACGTTTCTTGTATCTCTGTTATTTTGTCTACACGTACAATACGTGTGTGATATTTGTGAACGGCCGAGTGACCAAACTCCACTCAAGTCTTACATCTGGCACCACAAGAAGAAACTCTTGAGGTCACAGATGTTTTCCAATTTGCCCATAAAAGCTGAGAAAAGCTGCATGCCGTCTTGTCTCTATGGAAATGTCATGCTGCGTCATGGAAAGAACTATCAAAAAAAGGGGCATTACGGTTTGTTCTGCAGAACGTAGCTGCCTAACGGACAAAACAGAAACAAGCAGAAGGTCAAAAAAGGAGAGAGAGAAAAGATGGGTGCAAACATTTCCTCCGCTGATATCTCACTACAATGAAACCCATCGGAAGCCATTTCCCTGTGGCAAACATTCGATTGCAGTGCCGCTGACCCTTTTCCTTTGTAACTCAAGTGAAACAAACGCAATTGTTTTCTCCCAGCACAGGCAGATGCTGGATGTGTGTGTGTGTGTGTCTGTGAGAGTGTGTGTGTAGGAGCCCCACCTTGTAGTGAAACAATAAGCGAGGAAATTGTCTTAATCCGGGGAAGTTGAGGTTGCTAATATGATTAGGGTGTGGATGGCACTAATAAAGTGAAGCTTAATCAATCACACCGAATCTTTTCTCTCCACTAACCCCTGCTACCTGACTGGGCCATCTGTTAACATCCAAACTATATGACAAAAAATCTTATACGCAATTAATATGTAAACAACAATCTAATTAAAACGGACAAGCTCCACACTCGCACCACCGGGGAGTTCTCGTTATGGTGTAAATGTTACAATAAAATTGAATTTTTTTTTTTCTTTAGTCGCGCCCACTAGTTCGGAATACATTAATACGCAGATATGTGTGGGTTTTTTATTTATTTATTTTTTCCTGATGGGACGGTGGAAGAAATGCGATTAGGGTTCATCAAAGCACGTACTAATTGTTAGGTTGCGCTGGGGCACCATATGCACCGTGGGCCCCCCCCCGAACGGCCTCGGCTGGGCATCCAGGCTCCATCTCTAATCTGGTTTCCCTCCATGTTAATGAACTCCCCTGATTCAGGGCATTATCTTGCTCCTGAAATATGATGCTTTATAGCCGGGTCTTACCAAGAATTTGTTCAAGTTTCTTCAAGTACGATTTTCAAAAATATAGAACAAATAAACTTCGAGTCTTTCCCAGATGGAAAACGCTGCTTTGGTGCTGTTGGTTCTATGATAATGGCGTAATGGCAACTTTTCAAACTTTTCCGTGAAATAAAACTTTTTTAACATTTTAACACAAAAATGTCAAATTTTGAAAACCTTTTTCAGTTTCGAAACTCAGATTTTTTCATTTATTTATGCTTTTAACTAATGTCTTTGCTAGCTAATCTTCTACAAGAAGTGGTTTTCCTAGTGCTTTCGGAACATTAGAGAGATAACTACAGCAGCTCGCTTTTAAATCAGTACCTCAGTTGACCTTAGTTTAGCAAATAGAGTTAGCAAATATGTTAGCAAATGTTGGTCACGCTAATAACATTTTAGTAAATCGTTTACTTTCAGTCGATAATTTTTCAATATGACTAAAATTAAGAGAAAAAAAAGAAAAAAGAAAGAAAGAAAAATTTGAGAACCATGATCTTCTTTCCATGATCTTCAGGAAATTTGGCTGATAACAACTCACTCTCACTCACTCATTTTCTACCGCTTATCCGAACTACCTCGGGTCACGGGGATCTCAGGCGTCATCGGGCATCAAGGCAGGATGGCTGATAACCAAATTCTGTTAAACATGTGGAATATTCCAAAAAATTTTGGACGATTGTAGTAACTATATAACAGTAAAAAAAAATGTTCAGAACATTATGTAATCATTTGATAGCATACTGTATAAAACAGCACACAAGTTAAAAAAAAAATTAAATGTTAACCTAAAACTGACGTTGTGTTAAAATTATTAAAGAAAACAAACAAAAGAACAAACAAACTGTTTCATTTTTTCTAAGCCAACATTTCGTTAACATTTTAAACATATTTTAAATGAAAACTAGCTTTACTAGCATTATTTTAAGTTAAACAAACAGTTAATTTAAACAAAAATAATTCTAGATTGATTTTATTATGAGTAACTAAAGCAAACTAGTAAACTATGTTAAGTTAACGTTACTTTACATGAACATGTAACCCTAACCCCTAACCCTAACCCACCGAGTTCAACTAAAAATAATGTTATGTTAAGATTGTGTTAAACTAGCGCTAACGTCATGTTAGCATCATGAGCAACACGCAACTAACAGATGAATGTAATGTTTCGTTAAACATTGTTTTACAAATTGTGATGTTTTACAACATCATCTTCGCTAGCTAATCAGCTACTCAAGACGTTAGCTTGATTGTGTATATTAGCCAGATAACTAGCTAGCTAGCCAACACTGTGCTCTTTGATAGTTCAACAAACACGTAAACAAGACTTTTTCTAAGTTTTTAGACGTAGAACTAGAGCGAATGCATATTTTTACTTAAAAAAAGATCAAAACAGTAGTAGATTTTTTGACGTGGTGGGGGTTCAGAAAAAGCGCATGGGGAAAAAAGCAGTATACGGTTACTGTGGTGGTCGTATGGAGTATATGGTGCCCCAGGAAGGCTAGGACTGGCACTGCGTTCAAGTGAAATAAAAGAAACATGCTAACTATGTAAGTATCTTCACCGCATGCACTAAGCGTCACCCTTTCTAACTTTTCTCGTGACCTTGTTAATTGAGATTGCGTATAAACGACGCAATACTCACGTAGCCACGCATTCTCCTGTTCAACCGTTCCGGTCTTTTTATTTATTTATTTGTTTATTTTTTATGATATGAGGGCATGCACTTTTCTTCCACCATCCCACCATCTTTTATTTCCTTCTCTAGTTGCCTACCTCGAACGCACGCCTGCACAGCGGTAATACGATGTTTCCCAGAGGGCCCATCAATTCCTGCACGTTGCAACTACAGAATCAGAAGCGCCATCAAAATCTAAACAAGATCCGTCAGCAATTAAGGCAAAGCAGAGGGACATTAGAAAGTTGAGCTGCTATCCGGCCTACTTTCTCTCCCGTTCCCTTCTCAGCGGGCGTAAGGAATGAGCCTGGCACGCTCAACCCTCTCTGCGGATGCCCACACATACCCAGGGTCATCTATATTCCACCCAGGCCTCTGTAATATCGATATTGGCAGGCAAGCCTCTGATATCGGGGACGTAATGATGCAATTAAATCTAGAAGCATTTTACTATTATTGGTGAGCGAAGTCTAAACTCCCACCTTTTCCTACCCCCTCCACCACCACCTCCTCCCTTTATTTTAGGAGGCAAATATGATTTGGAATCCATAAGCGCAGAACTGGAATGGGTGTGATCGTAATAAAGAAATTCATCTTGTTGTCTTTAGTCCATCCATCATTGCGCTTTTTTCAAAGGGTATCGGTGTAGCTGACGGGGTGCTTGATGCAGTAGTGGAACGGGCTCAGTGATCTTGTAATATCCGTATTCGCAGCGTTTAAGTGGTGATATATTTCACGTAATGATTAATTTTCAGTCAAGGGAAATCTCATGTTTGACTCAAATGCACTCCGATGGGAAATGAATAACAGATTCCACCTCTGCTTGAAATTTGCAACGTACTATTAAAGCCATCAGGAAAGATGTGAAAGATGCATTCGCTCACATTCGACTCTCGCGCGTCGTGTGCAAACAGGAATGCAAATCGATTCACTGAGCTGTTTGTTTTTTTGTTTTTTGTTTTTTTTGGAGTAGGTTATCTACCTTGGAAATAAAAATTCTAAAAAAAAAAAAGGGGGGGGTCGAGCCATATGCTGTTCGTTTTTTTTTTACCTAGAGGGGAGATGGCTTCATGTCACTTATGTTTCTGATTAGCAAAATGATTTATGCCACGTTCGTTCAGAAATTCAGCTTGCAAATGAGAAAATGCATTGTGACTCAACCAGATGTGCACAATAAAACGACATTCCCATTGTAATCTGGGGTACTTAGTTTATATGAAGCCAATATAAGGCACACTTGAATGTGGCCGAGTCATTCTTTTTAAAATTTGACTATAAATGATTGGAAATAAATTGTGTGTTTTATGCCCGATGGCATGAGTGGGTTGATAAATTAGGAACAGTTTTGTACCCCGACTTATCTACAAGACAAACCTGGCGAAGATCACAGGGATTAATTGCCTCCGAGGTGTGAAACGGCGCGTTTCCATTCTTCGCCACACACTCGGTGCCTAAACAATGATTAATCACCCTTTAACTATCCTCCAGAGGATCCTGCCGGTTGCCAAGATGGGAAAATCCGTGGAAATCCGCGTGGCGCAGATTCGGAGGTAATTGCCAGGTACATGGAACACAACCTGTCCCCATCCGTTATCAGATTAAAGCAGTGTCACTGAACAGAAACGTAGGAGGTAGGCCGCTGTTCTACTCAAAGATCAAAGATGTATCCGTGTCATCATCAAGAGGCCTGATGGGGGATTTGGGAAGAGATTACGAGCCATATATTGATCCCGGTAGAACAGGTGAGGATTAAGGTCAAAGTTTAGATATAGGTTAGGATTAGTTTCCCAGGAGCGCAGTTCAAGCTCGCCATTTCCCTCCAGCGAAGCCAATCCTCAGAGTCACGACACGCTGGGATTAACTGTGATGGATGGAGTGTAAATGTCTCGCATATGGCATGCGGTATCAATCAGATTCACTCCATTTTGAGCTAAAGCAGTGAGACAGGATACACAATGCGATATCCATATGATGCTCTAGCACATAGAGACTTTATCGTATCATACTGTGCATTCACTCATTTATTCCTTCATCTTTAGTAAATGCTTCATCCCGGTCGCGGTAGATCCGGAGTCTATCCCGGGAACGCACCTTGGAGGAGACGTCAGTTTATCTCAGCAGTTTCACTGTCTTCAACACATAAAGTTTTCCCAATAATTCTGTCTTATATTTACTCTTTATAAATCTAATATGTTATCTAATATGTTTAAAAATAGGGGGGCACGGTGGCTTAGTGGTTAGCATGTTCGCCTCACACCTCCAGGGTTGGGGGTTCGATTCCTCTGCCTTGTGTGTGTGGAGTTTGCATGTTCTCCCCGTGCCTCGGGGGTTTCCTCTGGGTACTCCGGTTTCCTCCCCCGGTCCAAAGACATGCATGGTAGGTTGATTGGCATCTCTGGAAAATTGTCTGTAGTGTGTGATTGTGTGAGTGATTGAGAGTGTTTGTGTGTGTGCCCTGCGATGGGTTGGCACTCCGTCCAGGGTGTATCCTGCCTTGATGCCCGATGACGCCTGATATAGGCACAGGCTCCCCGTGACCCGAGGTAGTTCGAATAAGCGGTAGAAGATGAATGAATGAATGAATGAATGTTTAAAAATACGTGCACTAATGCAGTAAAAAACTAAGACCACAACCCAGCTAGCTAGGCTAATAGCTTTCAAGCAAGTGTAGACAAGACTAACTAGCAAGACATTAGACTAAAGGAGTCAGAAGGAGAAATATATATATTGAACATATATACTGTACGCTGATATACAGTAAAGTATCAGCAGTGAGCCCAAACATCCATTTCAAGCATGCAACGAAAATACGCATGGATTTGCTTTTTGTTTTTGTCCACTGGAAAGGAAAGAAACTGAAATGAACCACTTCTGCTCCTTGGGGAGCTGTTTTTTGTGTGGTCAGTTAGCAAAAAGAGGTTAGCGTTTAATATTTGATGCTACCTGCAGCGAAACGGCAGCTGCAGCTTAATGTAGGTGACGGATAAGCAAGTAGGAATCCCACGATGCGTGTGATGGGCTGCAGGGAGTTAGCGCATGCCTTTATCTTTATTCTAACCGCATAAATCAAATGGATAACTTGTGTTGTCTCTAATATGCATTAGGAAAGGAGTGAAGCGTGGAAGCTGGGCTGAAGGCCACGACACCTCGTGCTAATGTGGTCGTGGTCTCAGAATACCCTGTGTAGTCTTACACACACACACACACACACAAAACGTGTAGTCAAACAGCCTTCACAACATGAAAACAAATCAACAAGTAATAAAATCATCAGTTTTCCATGACATAACGTTAACAAGTGATACACTGATACAGCTCGTTCTATTCATAACAACGATCAGACACCAACATCCGATGATATGAAGCCAAACAAAGCAATTTATTTTATACCATTTATTTTTAACACAAAAGTACACACCTGAATTTACTTAAGAGCATGGAGCAGGTGAAGCAAGTGTGCAGAGAGGTTTGAGTGTAGTTCACTTCTGCAAGCACTGAGACATCAAATGAGACTCAATGCACAAGGAGGCGAACATCCTGGACAGAGCATCAGCACATTACAAGGCACAATCTCTCTCTCTCACTCACACACACACACACACACACACACACACACACACACACACACACATCGAACAATTTAGAGATTCTAAGCCACAACACATGCCTTTGGACTTAACGTGGAAACCAGAGTACCAAGACAAAATCCCAGAAGGACAGGGAGAACATGTAAACTCCACACTCACAGGAAAGAGGAAATGGGAATCGAACCCTCAAACCTGTAGGTGCGGGTCAGAAAGCCTACTTTTAAGTTGTTGTTTTTTTTAAATTTGGCTTTTTTTTTTTTGCTTTTTTTGCTTTTTTCAATCTCAGAATTTACCATTTAGGATTTTTAACCTGTTCTCAAATATGGCTTAAATAGTTCATATAAATAAATCTTATAACAAAATCTTCACCCACTAATGAATCCAAAACTCCACAACACCATTTTTTTTTAAAGACTGCTAATATTCCTAATAAACTGCTTATCAAGCAGCCGGGTTTTTTTTTTCTTCTTCCAGTGTCTCGTGCAAATATTGGCTTTGCTTGAATGTGTGACAAAATGTGGACACTTTGACACGTCTCCGAGCGTTAACAATGGCAGGGCGCCGCTGGCGGCGTGGAATTAAAAAGACATTTTTGCACCTTGTTACATATTTTCACATCACCACAATATGCAATCTGTTGTGTTGAAATAAAGCAGAAAATACATACGGATGCTCAACAGTGTTAATCAGTGTAATTTATACGTTCATAAAAAGGGGGTTAGGCTGGGGTGACATTAGATGTGCTGTTAAGAAGCTATGATTATACGCATTGACTTAATCAGCACAGATAGAAGACAATTCAAAACATATTATTTTCTTTCATCACATAACAGGTTTTCAAGAAAATAATTCGAGGGGGCCGAAGAAAAGCACAAGAACACGAGGGCCGCCCCGAGATCCAGGGAAAAAATCTCCCGGCTTTCAATTTGGTTCCGTATTCATCTCTGCTCTTTCTCTAAGCTGGCTCCTCGAATCCATTGCTTCCTTTTGTCCTCTTTCTGCGAAAAACACAATCTCAACTTGATTACCTCCTACTCTGTCATTACCTAATAAGATTCCATGCTCGGCAGACGCGCGGGGCTTTCTCCAGTGCCACGCGGCGCGCTCCGTGCAGTGATTGCACCTTGTGCAGAAGACTGTTTGCTCAACACTTCCCAGCTTCAAGGGCCATTTCGCCTCATTCCGGCACAGGTGGCGAATGTGCTAGAGGTCGGCTGCTGTAAGTAACAGTTAATTAACATTTGAATCACTTTTCTTTTGCAAAAATGTAGTGCACAAGAGTTGGTGAGTGAGGGGTTGTGTGCTTGGATGGGTTTGGGGGGAGTTTGGAAGAGGAGTGTAGTGGGTTTGCTATAGTGTGTGTGTCGGGGGTGCATACGGGGAGGGTGCTCATGTGCCAGGAGAAAGCCGAGATGTCCCAAAGGACGAGTATTTCTCAGGTCTGACGCCGCTTCAGCATTCATTATTGGTGTAAATCATCAAAAGAGGAAATGTTATATGCGCAGAAATAAAATCACAAAGTCTAGATATAAATTACAATAAAATACACACACAAAAACCAAAACAGTTCTGGGTTTCTGAGGCATGGACTCTGAAGGTGTCCTGTGGTATCCGACACCAAGACGTTAGCAGCAGATCCTTTGCGAGGTCAACCAGATTGAGATCTTGTGTATTCCAAGTTAACACCTTACACTCATGAAGACATCGTTGGTCTGCAACAATGCCTTCTATCTCCAGGAACATCCGTGAGCCTTTGGTGTCCATTACCTTGGTGCTAGGTCACCGGTTGTTCTTCCTTGGAGAACTTTTGGAAGGTACTATACAGTAGGTATCGCTGCATACTGGGAACATCCCACAAGAAAAACTTGCTGTTGTGGAGATGACGCTCCCAGTTATCTATCCATCACAATTTGGCCCCAATCAGGGTCTTCAGATCCTCAAGCTTGCATGTTTGCTGTCCTGCTTCCAACCATAACTCTTAACTTCCAAACATAACTCTAACACCCATTTTAGCATAAACCTCGCTGACAAATATTCTTCTGAATATTTGAGACCTTTAGGCAGTTATCTAACGTTTCTGACCTAGCTAGCTCCACCACTAATAGTCACTGAAGCGGTAGCTAAATGCAGGTACAGTAACATCATAAAGTTTTTAAAAGGTGTGCTCAAATAAATGTTGTGGGAGAAAAGGTTGCAAATGTTGATATTTTTTTGTTGTTGTAAATAACCACATTAGCATTAGCTACCGCATTAGCAATAGACTTTGCTGTATTGCAGTATTTGCAGATACACATGAAATTCAAGGAGAAATCTCAAAGCGTTGTGCAATATTTCCAATGTCAATTACAGTACATACATTTAAATATGTTTTCATCATAAAATACAATAACGTACAAAAGCAACATCTACAGACCCAACCGGATCTTTTTTACCCTTTTATTTTTTGCTCCAAAGGAAACTGCAATACATCACACTTTAAATCTATTATCTAATAATAAACCAGGCCTTCTGTTCTCTTCCTGTCAGTCACGGAATTTTGCTCCCTTGGGAATTTTGCACCTCCACTGAATCCATAGAGTCATTATTCTCTTGAGCCATTCTGAAGCTAAAGAGTGCTCTGGGGAATAATATCCAGCATGCCTTCTGAGCTTTACCTCCAGCTTCTGAGACAAGGCTGTAAAATAGAGCTGCCATATTAAATAAAAGGGAATTTGTTTACTGAGGAAATCTCTGAAAGATAATTTTAGGGTAAGCTTATGTCTATCCTTCATGGCTGTCAGTTTTTTCGAGGTAATGTGCCTTTAAAATGATAAATTTATTGAATAAAAGGGGAGGAAAAAGGAGGGTAATGATGATAAATTTCACTCAGTGGTTATAACGATAAATACAAAAAATATATAACGAGGATGAGGAACTTCATTTTTTGAGGATTGAGGAAGGTTTTGGGTTAAAAAAAAGGGAGGATGAGGAGCTTTAGTGAGTGAGGTTGGGGAGTGAGGAGGAAAAGTCAGGATGATGTGATTAGTGAAGTGAGAATTCAAAGTTGAGGCGAAATGAGGTAAAGTAGGGGTGAAGAAAGGATAATTGGAGATGAGGTGAAAGTGAGGATGAAGAATGAGGATGAATTATATGGGTAAAGCAGGGTTAGGATGAGGGTTTGAGTTAAAGATGATGAGTATGGTGACAAGATTTTTGAACGAGGACAAAGTGTAATTATGAAGTGAGGTTGAGGCAGAAGGGTGAGTAAGGAGTAGATTAGTGAGGGTGAGGACAATAAATGTCGATTGAGAGGTTGAAAATTATAAAGTAAGGGTGAGTGGGGATGAGGATTTGAAGTGAGGATGAGGCATGTGAGTGAGTGGGGTTTAGGAGTGAGGTTTGTGAGGATATCAGGGTGAAATGAGGATGAGGGCTTGTGATGAAGTGAGTATGAGGCAGGTGAGTGAGGTTGTGTAAGGCAGGGCTGGTGGACCAGGGTAAAGTAAGGATGAGTGTGGGTGAGGATGAGGCACGTGAGTGAGTGGGGTTTAGGAGTGAGGTTTGTGAGGATATCAGGGTGAAATGAGGATGAGGGCTTGTGATGAAGTGAGTATGAGGCAGGTGAGTGAGGTTGTATATGGCAGGGCTGGTGGACCAGTCTGGGTAAAGTAAGGATGAGTGTGGGTGAGGATGAGGCACGTGAGTGAGTGGGGTTTAGGAGTGAGGTTTGTGAGGATATCAGGGTGAAATGAGGATGAGGGCTTGTGATGAAGTGAGTATGAGGCAGGTGAGTGAGGTTGTGTAAGGCAGGGCTGGTGGACCTGAGTGATTTAAGTGAGAATAAAGAAGGAAGTGGAGCCAAAGAGTTAGAGTAAAATGAGGACAAGGATTTCGGTTGGTTACAAGGAGTCAGTTCCCCTGTGAGGATAAATAGTGATGATGAGGTTGGGATGAAGTGAGGTTGAAGATGGTGGATGGTGGACGAAGTCCGTCACTCTGTCAGGTGCAGCAGTTTAACACAATGTGACAAAATATTGCACCACAAATGATTTATTAGTTGTTTATTTTGCTCCTAACCCTCCTCGGGGCCAGAAATAAATAATTCCCCAACGATGTGTCTTCAGTCCATTAATTCTTGTCAAAATCCCATCCAGCACATGTGGCATTCAACCAGAGAGCTGAGCATGAATTCCAGGTTCCTTCACTGAGGCTTTCAATAGGCTCCAAAAAATATGTTGGCTGTTGGATAAACATATAAAACGTAAAAATATTGTTTTAGATATTTTATTACAAATGACCAAATGTATTGTCAGTTGAAGAAGGCAGAAAAAATGTAAATGCTTCACAGAAGTTGATGTTTAAAATGTTTCAGTGAATCTGAATAAACTGTTAACACACCAATTTCTACGAAGTGGTAACACACATACACTTCGAAGACAAGGTGTTAACTGGTGCCATCTTTTAACACACGATCCTCACTTTCGGCCAATAAAAACACACCGTTTAGAACTGCAGATTGTCCCAGAAGTAATATCAAAGTCAACTATTTTCTGTGGAAAAGAAAAGACGTGCAGATGATAATATTTAAACACAAAACTAAGGTGCTTAGACTTACTCTTAATTTCTGTAAATACGACACGGGGTAAATAATGATCTACTGGTCAAAGAGTAATACTGGAAATTGCATTATAACAAAAAAGAAAAACAACAACAACAATAAAAATATAGATAATAATAAAAGGGAAATGGTTTTACTGGTAATAGTATTTTTTTCTGAACAAGATAAATTTTTACAGTAGATTATTTTCAGTTTACATTTGTGATTCAGTTTTTTTTTTGTTAATTGGTTTTTGGTTTACATTTGAAGTTATTTTTTAACAACATTTTGGTTTACATTTCAATGTTCAGTTTACATTTGTTTGTTTTTTTTTTTAATATTTTTTACATTTTTATTTACACAAAAATCACTTTGTTTACACTTAAAATTCAGATTTAATTCTTTTTCAGTTTACATTTGAAATTCAGTTTTTTTGTTCAGATTAAAAATATTTGCTTTTAAAATTCAGTTTGTTTTTAATCAGATCTGTTTTCATTTTAATTTCTGTCAATTTTCTAGATCATGTTTCGTTTACATTTGAAATTCATTTTTATTTTTAATTTGAACTTTACAAGTTCAGCTTCATTGTTCAGTAAGTTTACATTTTTAAATTGCTGTATAATTATTTCCCTCTTGCAGTGAACGTTGCAGTGAGAATTATTCGCATGATAAATTTAACCAATATTATTTTCAGTTTAAATTTGAAATCCTATTTATTTTTGTGACAATTTCTGGTTCAATTTTAAAATGCATGTTTCAGTTTACATTTGATTTTCGGTTTATAAGTTACACTTGATTTCAATGATCAACGTCCTTGTATTAGACAAACCAAAAATCGATCGATTAATAAATTCACAAACACATTTAAGGCATTTGACATCCTTTATCCAGAGCTACTTACATTTTATACAACTGAGCAATTGTGGGTTAAGGGCCTTGCTCAGTGGCCCAGCAGTGGCAGCTTGATGGACTTGGGATTCGAACTCACAACATCCCAGTGTGCAGTTCACCTTCATCTGTAGCTGAAGGTGAGAATAGTGTAAAGGTTGCAATTTGATTTCCTTATTTTGAGTTACATGAGTTTTCTTTTGTAGTTGTAGTTTTGTTTTCTGTTAGCTACGACTGCTAATTGTTTCAGTGTTTAGTTTGTAATGAATCATGCAGCGTTTGATAATTTAAGGAAAAATAAAAAAACAGTTCTGGGAGTGCAGGATGTATATTCAAGCATATTTTAGTTTCATGACAGTTTCTCAGACAGCTAAAAATGGCTTGTCTCAGTTTTAAATAATGTATTCTTGAATAATTAATATCAACCGAGTACAATTTTGTATTAGTTTTTGATAAATGATGAAATAAAACAGCTCTTGGCAGCAGACTTTTTGGACTCGACACTATTACTTCAGTTTCTTGAACACAGCATGTCGTTATATGTTACGGTGCATCACGGAGAATGTGAGGCTGTTGTGTGTGTGTGTGTGTGTATACAGTATGTGTGTGTGCAATCTCTTTCTTTATCGTAGACAACAAGACAAAATTATGCCTTTTTTAAAAACAAAACCTAATGGCACAGATTCAGTCCACTAACTTTAAATCCTGATAAAGAAAAGGCCCAGGCTCATCAGAATTACGAGTTTTATGTATTTATAGCTTTAGAGATGGTCTGGTGCATAATTAACTGGCTGTGGATTGAAGCTCGAATGCAACATTGTGTTTACTACGGCTGAAGTACACTTCAACTTATAAACAGTGCGCATATATAATGTACTGCCTCCCTATTATTAATTATGGAAATAACGCAGCAGAAGCACATCCCAAATCCATTACTGTAGGAAGCTAGACTTGTCTCAATAAATCAGCATCTACAATCAAAAGTGAAATAATTTTTTATGCATAATGTATGTGCTTGTTGCCACAACAGCTGTTCATTATGCATAGTAATGCATTCGGGGTAGTTTTTTAAAAACTTCAAACCTATAAAATAATCATAATGAATGCTTCATTATGGGGCAACTGAGAAGACAGGAAACGCAGTTTACCATACATCGCATCTTTTACTGTTCTTTGTGCATTTTTATTGGTGTGACAATCTCACAAGTTTTAAATAGTGCTGGAAGTGATGATGAACAGCCTGCGGGCGTGTTTTAAATGAATTGTGGAGGGTTTTTAAAACGAGGTATCGAGACGCAGCCAGATGTGAGATGATTATCTGATGTCAACACTAAGTGCCAGTATAACCAAGGGGATTAAACGCTGAGGGAAAAGTGGGGCGAGACTTTGGATATCTTGATGGTCAGGGATTCTTCTGCTTCATCTTTGTCTTCTTCTTCTTTCTTCTTCATCATATTATTAACATAGATCATTTTTCTTACAGCTATACTTACAGAGTTCATATCATATCAGAGTTTCATTAGCAGTGTAGCTAGCTGTAGCAGCTTAGCCAAAAGAAGGTCACGTGTTTAAATCTTACACATACCAACAAAACCTCACAATCCATCCAGGATCCATCTACTTTCTATAATCTTTCTATAAATATCATTTTTGTTTTTTTTGTATTTTTGTATTTACCTTTTTGTTTATATGCTGGTTGGACCATATGATCTGGTTAAACATATCCTACAATACCCACAATGCCCTCGTTTCATCACTACTTAAAGAGAGCGATGCGCGGCACTTTAGTGCTTTAATCTATAAACATTGTCTGTATGTCTAACGCTCTTCTCAAACAGATATGCTTCCGTAGAATCAAATGGTCACACTAATAGCACTGTCTACACGATCACGCTCATCATCTTGTAGAGTGCTAGCTAGCCTCGCAAAGTCTAAATGCGTCACATATTGTAGCTGAAAACTTGTGTCCAGATGTCTGTACTACATTTCACAGATATAATTTTGAAGATCACCGGAAAATGAAAGAAAAATAGCCGCTGTGCTTTTGGGTTTAGTTTTTAGCTAAACCTCACGTATTTCTATTTTGATAGATTGTACTATCAAACACCATTGTAACATTAGCTAACTTCTGACAGGAATAACAGAAAACAGCGCTACACAAACATTCATGTTTGAAGTGTTTTTAGGTGATGGTTTACAAGTTGTATCAAAGATATTGCTATGCTAAAGTTTTTGGATGTGGACAAACTAAGCAGGAGGAAAAACTAATGCTGAATGTAATTTCTTAGAACAAAAGCGACAATATCAACTGATGACTACTTCATGAATATGTATGTTTGTGTGTGTGCACATATTTAAAAAGTCAAACTGTTAAATATGTAAATAAACCCAAAGCTAGCTAAAATGTAGCACGGACTAGCCATGCTAATAAAGAAGAGTCGAGCTAGCATGATGCAAAGAAATCATGCTAATCGATCGTCATTTGCTAGCATGGATGCAGCAGGATTTTGAGGCACTTTATCAACTTAAATCTTTATCCAGTTGGTTACTTCCTTTAATTCGGTTAGCAGGAAGTCGTTACTTGTGACGTGACACGGAAATTAGAAAGGACAAACAAAGGTCATTAGAGCTAGCGAAGATCAGGGGGCGTGAATGTAATTTTCTGATGAATAGCAACACAAATCTTTTCATTTTCCTCACAAGTTCCTGTGTCCTTGTCATCACCTGTCTGTCGCTGGCTTCAAATGAAGACAAACTGGCCTGGGAGGTAGATTTAATTTCTTCATGTGCCTTGATGCTCAAACGAGAGCCAAGCCGGCAACAATGTGGCATCTGAATGCAATAATCTCAAATTAAGTCATCCATAATTCAAGCCTTGTCATGAAGATGAATTAATAATTCAATAGATAAATAATTTACAAAATAATCAAATAAATAAGTAATGACGCGCCATAAATAACGCAGCGGATCAGATCCAGACCGAATGCTAGAATGAAAAAAAAGATGGTTCGGGTTTAAAAATACGAACGATCTTTTCCGTGAGCTTTACGTCAAAATAGATTGATTCGAGGATGGAAGATGAGAGCCGGAGAGATATTTATCTTGGTATGCTTTATATAATCCTTCTGTTTATCCTATAATCGCGTGAGTTAGTGGCTTGCTGTGTCATGCACTGGTACCATCCCAGGTCATGCTGTCTCTCTCTCTCTCTCTCTCTCTCTCTCTCTCTCTCTCTCTCTTTCTTTCTTTCTCTCTCTCTCTCACACACACACACACAGGGTTTGTGTCTTGCCCTTTGAGAGAGAGCGTGAGGTCAGAATGAGGCTATGCATGCCAGCGGTGCCAATGTTGCCCCAGTTCCCCTCCCCTGGGCCTCCAGCAACCATCTGGCTGCCGTTCCTGCCACACACACACACACACACACACACACACACACTCAACATAGCTGTCAGATGCCATCTCAACCCACAATGCATTACCAAGTGTATACCTGTGCTACAGAGCGTAAAAATAGCGAATGTTATTAATGAAATATTCCATTTCAAAAATGCGATGGAGGGAAGGACGTTTGTTTTGTTAGACGAATGTTGGGGAGGGAGTGAGATTAATAATTGAAACGAAACCAAAAATGGATACATGTTGCCCGGGGGTGCTCCCGGAGAGCCGTGGACCAATCAGAAGTGTTTACATACATACACTGTATAAGGTCCAAACCTTATTGGCGGGGGTTTAAATCTGGTTTAAATCACATGACAAAAATTAATTACAAAAAAACAAACAAACGAAAAAAAAAAACAATGGGTATATGAGTTCCTTTAATAGCAGCCAGTGTGTGTGTGTGTGTGTGTGTGTGTGTGTGTGTGTGTGTGTTTAAGCCAGAGAAATATTTATGAGCTTGCAGGACAGACAGCGCTCGAGATAAAACAGTCGAGAAATGTGCAACAGACAAAAAAACAGCCGAATGTGGAATAGTGAGGGAGCGTAATGAAGCCAGCTGGGCCTGATCCAGCCAAGCCGAGGAGCAGCGATGAGGAGGAGGAGGAGGAGGAGGAGGAGGGGAACGATTGATAGAAGAGAAGAGAGGAAAAGAGAAGAGGACAGACAGACGAAGACATGAAGGATGTATGGCTGTTCAGCCTGCTGTATTGTATCAGGACGCAGCAGTAGGTAGACTCGGTCCAAACTCGAGGAAAAGCAGCTCCATGCCAAGCGCTCGGCATCTGCTAATCACGCCGCAATTACTAGCCTAATAGATGCTTTTTTTTTCCCCTCGTTCCACCCAAATCCGCCATGTTGTGAGGACACAATCACAGTTTGAGGACGACATGGCGACGACGGATACCACGCTTTACAAGGTCGATGCTTTCTGAGAGGGAATGATAAAATAATAAAAAAAATATATATTGTTAGCAAAACATCCCGTACTGTGTACACGAGCGCCGTTACATCAGGAAATGTATCCAGGATGTAAATGATGAGGTAAAAATGAGTGATGTCATTTATGTAAATAAATAAATCTATCGCTTTCGCGTGTAATATCACGAGGGCCGGATGATCGAATACTGATTCAGTGATAAATTATGTCACAGTACACTTTTCTGCACTGTCATGGAAATATCATTATTTATTTATTTTTTTTTTTTTAGTACAAACTTACTGAGAGAGTCAATAGAAAGATTCAAAATTTCTACTCAATTCTTTAAAAAACGCCATTATTAAATACAGAATCATTAAAGAGCTCTTGTTTGTTTAAATGCAGCTCTGCAGTAAAGCTGGGAAACAAGTCACAGACCTTCAGCTACTGTTAATAATGAAGGGCTTTGTGCTGGGGAAGAAAACATCACTGAGACCTCTGTGTACATTTGGGGTTTCTCTCTCTCTCTCTTTTTCATTCTTTCTTTCTTTCTTTCTTTCTTTCTTTCTTTCTTTCTCTTTTCACATATATGGCCGTAAAGCTATATATCGTAGAAATGACAATAAAAACTTCTTGACTTGACTTTCTTTCTTACTAACCATTTATTTCTCACTTTTCCTTTTTCCACCATCTCTTTTTTCCATTAATTCCCCCTTTGCCCTTCCTCCTTTATTTCTTTCATTTATTCCTGTTCCTCACTGCTCTTCTTTCTTTCTTACTCATTTGTCTTTTTTTCTTCCTATTCGTCTTTCACATTATTACGATCCTGTGCTCGATGCTACAGTCTGAACAGATCGTGTTAACGTCTGACCTTCTGTTTCACTTCACACTGTATTTCAGGCCTGAGGTTCAGACTGCAGACTTCCTGTAGCGTACATTAGCAGGCTGCAATTATCGCTGAAGGCGACGTGATGGGAATATTGTCTAAACTCATAAGCTCCATTTTCCTTTTCACAACTTCCAAGAGGTCCAGATTCGACCCAAATCCTAAAACTGCTTTCCTGAACAGATGATTTATTCCACCACCTTGGCACGGTTAGACCAGAAGCACACACACACACACACACACATATACACCTCTAATACACACTTATGGAAAGACATGATAGTATGAGATTTAAAAAATAATAATAAAAAACATAAACTTGGCATTTATGTCTTAGCCGTAATTTCACCTCATTATTCTCTTATTATTTAGGAAAATGCTGCCAGATCATTTCCACTGTTTATCTGCACGAGCTCATTTGGATGAGGCCAAAATATTCATAATGTAAAAGCTTCACTCACTTGGCAAAAGTTATCAGTCGAGGTCTCACGGGGCCTAAGAGGCAGCGCTTAAAAACGGCTCTCGAAAGATGTCGCAAATTGAAAAATTTGATTTCCCAAAGCCACAGTAGGTTTCCTAAGTACACGGTTATGACAGTTTATTAGCCGCTCGTGGTCTTGACTCAACAGCGCAAACTTTGTGACAAAGGAAAATGGAGTAAAATCGGAAAAAAATAGAAAAACGTGGGAATTGTCATTACATTAGTTGTGAAAAGCTCCAATGTCATGACTGAGGGATTTTTGCAGACATTCTTCTGTGTGTAATCGCCAGTTTCACCCTGTTCGCTGCAGCAAAGCACATTTTTTAATGTCATTTAACTTATAATAATAATAATTTTTTTTAACTGTTCTGAGGTTGACTCTCCATATAACTACCAAGATTTATTTATTTATTTATTTATTTATTTATCTATCTATTTATTTATTTAAATTCTCTCTACATCTCTTTCTCCCTTATATTTATTTCATTCAGATTTTTTCTTCTATCACATTTCACCTTTTTTCCTATTTTCATCCTTTTTCCCTTTTAGCGTTATACTCTTTCTTTCTTTCTTTCTTTCTTTCTTTCTTTCTTTCTTTCTTTCTTTCTTTCTTTTGTTCGTTCATCCTTCTTCGCCTCTTATTTTTCCCCTCTGACTTTCATCCTTTTTACTTTTTTCTTTCTGGGGTAAAATACACACGGAGACTTTTAAACTATATTGTGGGCCAAGCAAAAATGTCTATCTTCATCAGCAGGAAAAGTAGGAAAGTAGAAGAAAACGGCAGCCACAATGTTTTAATGGTGACAGCAATGATAAAGTCCAGGACCCATATTCATAAAGATTCTCAGTGTAAAGAGTTCCTATTATTGTCCTTGCTCAGAGTTGCTCTGCGATTGATCCTGTATAATTCTCAAGGTAGGATACCTATGTTAACTTATTAACATAAATTCATTTTTATTGTGTTTATTTCTATATTTAATTATTAATTCATCTTTTTACTCACACAAACGTTTCATCATTATGTTTAGCCTAATTTATTGAAATGGTCTTCATTTTTTTTTTATTTAGTCACTCTGTGTATAAAATGTATAAAATGACCTGTGTAAATAAAGTCAAAGTCTTTCTTTCCTTCTTTCTATACTTATTTTCTTTCTTTGCCCACTATTTTGTTCTTTCCGTCTCTTTTCTCCTGTAGGGTCTGGAGTCTGTTTACCAAGATTTTTTAATAAATGCTTTATAAACAAACAGTTATTAAAAATACACTGGGATGATTTTTACTATTCAGGAATGTATTATTTAAGGCAGAGATGAATCAATTATTTATGGTCTACTCGTTTCTGTGCTTTTCACTCGATACCAGCCGACCTGATGTTTGATTAATAAAACCTGACAACCTCGCATCGTTTTTAAAGCGACTACATCGACATATCTGGTAAATACTTTCAAAAGAGTTGTACGATTCTAACATTAGCTTTTTGGCAGATTGTTTCAGCTGAATTGAGATTTGAACTCAACACTAAGCAGTGACTAAACCCTGCTGACTAAACCTTCCTGGAGGAATCTCAGCGACTGTTTAGAAGGTTGAAAATAAGTCATGCATCATTTTCGATCATTTGAAGAGGTTGAATTGCACTCAGAGACTCAGACTTCCCAGGAGGCCGTGATCCATGAGGATACATCTGTCAGACATGCTGAAATCCGAGCAGAAATGGTGGTCAGAGGGAGAGAAAAAAAAGAGGAGTTGAGTGTCATTGGCATAGCAGTGGTATGAGAACCCGTGTCACTACAGTATATAACTTTACCAAGAGAGCAGTAAGACGGGGAAAAGAGGACCGAGTATTGAGCCTTGTGGGACACCTGATGTTGATCTCCATGTCACTTGATTTGAAAAACCATCCTGGTTGGAAGCAAACCTTGTGGTTGATGGTGTCAAAGGTCTTGGAGGATGAGGATGAACCACAGTTTGGTTGATCTAGCAGCATGTAGTTTCTCAGTGACAGTGGCGTTTACAAGGATCTTGTGCAAAAGCTTCAAGATTTTCTTTGTATATATATATATATATATATATATATATATATATGTTATAATAAATGTTCCAAATGTTTTATATATATATATATATATATATACACACACTATATAGTAGTAAGCCCTGGCTACAAGTCGCACCTTAAAGGAGACAGAATCTACTATTGATTAAAATACTAATTAGCATAAACCATCAACAATACTATAAACTAACTTAAATAACACACCTTAGGAGAAAAGAATAAATTCAGGATAAAGATAATCCAGTCACTTTAGCTATCTAGCTTTTATTTTAATAACCCTCTTAATAACATTTGCCCCTCTCTTTTCACCTCTCCCAGTGTTTCCTCAATATCATCTCATCTGAGCTCCATCAAATAAATAACGCTCACTCTCTGCTGGGAATCTGATGGGTCATTACGACATGTAAGGGGTGATGGGATACGTATCCCACCGCTGACTCATCCGACGGAGGCTCCCGTGGAGGAATTAGTTGGTTTCAATCACAGGAAAGCAATACACACCTTCACAGCCCGTTAAGAACGCATTTAGCAGTTATCCACGCACTTAATTATTCAAATGCTACACTGATGTAAATGAGCGCAAACATGACAGGATTAAATATCAGGGCTGCGGGAACAATAGGGGTTCGAGGAAAGGGCTCGAGACGACGAGAGGATGACTGTGAGAGATTCCAACAGCAGCTCGACAACTCGAGAACACGTTCTTGATGATGCTTTATGGTTTTCACAGGACAACTGTAAACCTCTAGAAAGCCATAAACACACTCTGGGGCCATGTTTCAATATATTACTATGCCCTTGTCATCTCGCACTAACCATTTTCCTCCCTAATGCCAACCAATTAATTCATTCGGCAGGCGTTTCATTAGGTACACGTTGATGCTTACATCTTCCAGTCAGCAAAAAGTTTAAGAAGATCAGATGTTATTTTTCCAGTCTTTACTTTTTGTCCATATCTGACAGAAAGTGAAAGACAATGTGATTTCTGCTATTGTGGCCCATTCCCACTTCAGGGTTTGACGTGTTGTCTGGTCTGAGACAGGTTTCTGCGCAGCACCGGTGTATAGAGTGTTTATTAGCGTTATGCTTCGCTTAAAAATACACAGATTTTATCGCTGCGAGTCTCCAGTCGCTGGACTACAAAGTCGGACACTGTAGGTGTTCCTACTACTGGTCGCCATGGTAATAACTTTTATCATTGAGTCGTGTTCCAAATCAATTTTCTTGCAGACAAAATAAAACATTCTGAAGTAGGGAATTTAGAGATTCCTATGGAAATGTAGGGAGTGTGTTTATGCATTTTGTGTATGAAATTCAGCTTTGCTCTTTTCCACAGATCACGTGACCTCTACAGTCACTACGTATTTGTATAAAGTTCCACTTTTGTCACATCTCAAGACACGCAGGACATCCAGTCACCAACGTTTGATGATCGCCAGTCACTTCATCACCGAGAAACACTGTGTGAATTTGGCATTAGTTGTTTCCTGTCAGCTTAAACCAGTCTGTCCTTTCTCCTCTGATTCTCCTCTATTCTCTTAATATTTTGATACAATACTGTGCAAAAGTTTTGGCACCCTATGCTATTATGGGTTTCAATTAATAAAGCATATTTTGCATTTAGTTTCATTTCTATAGCAATGTATGTGGAGAACAGGTTAAAGAAATGGATTAAAAACAGGATTTTTTTGTCTGAATTGTTGAACATTTTTAAAAGAAATCTTCACCGTGGGCATTTTACAGTAAGTACCCCTTACTGTAAAATACCCACGGTGAAGATTTCTTTTAAAAAAGCTGTAACCAAGTTTTCTGTCACAGACATGTTAGTATTTTACAGTATTTAGTATTTAGTATGTTAGTTAGTTTTTTCATAACATAATAAGCTGTGAGATATATATATATATATATATATATATATATATATATATATATATATATATATATATATATATATATATATTTTTTTTTTTTTTTTTTAAGAAAGAGAAGAAAAAAGGTTGAAGTGGGAAATAGGTCATTTTTTTTATAGCTGCTAGAACGTAAATGATAACAGGAACTTGTTTTGTGGACGTTTCATTATTAGAGTATGCTATTATTTAAAAAATAATTTTTTTAAAGTGACCAGAAACTGTCCTAGCTCTTGAGTAAGAGGAAATATTTGTGTTTAGTTTTCAGCAATTTAATGATAAAATACTTTATCCTTGTTTGTCTCTTTTGGTTGCAAAACACTCACTCGTTATGAATGGCATGTTACATGCCAAAGAACTAGAAGTTTTACAGCAAACAAATAAGTGCTCTGAAAGCCAATGTGAGAACAATGAGCAAAAATGAAAATGTTTTCCCGCAGACAGGCCTACAAAAGACGCCACTGCTGACATGCGCTGACACTCTGCATTGTCTGTGGATCATGAATGCTTGTGTGTGTGTGTGAGTGTGTGTGGAGGTGTGGTTCCTGAGCATAACAACACTGTTAAAACATTAAAACATAAGGACCAGAATTTTCTTTTTTTTTTTTTTTTACAGACCAGCGGCCATGGCGTGCTCGAGCTCAACCTCAGAGACCCACTCCATGGCAGGATGTTTCTGCAGTGGTGTGACATCAAGAGCTGGCTACTAAATCTTCCAGAGGTGATACATCTGCAGACTTGGCACACCCACACACCCACAAAAACCCTTCTCCTGTCCAGATGTGAATATCAATAAATCCTTAGCTGTCTGCATGGTTGTTTCCTATTCATATTCATACTGATTTGCATAATTAACTAGCCAACTACTTAGCAGACTAACTAGCAGGTTAGTTAGCAAGTTTTCCATGAATATAGAAACCTTATAATGTAGGGTTCTATGATTATTAGTGCAAGACATTATAAGGTACATTATATGGTACATGTTTACTAAAACAAATGAGTTTAAAAATACTGAATCGAAAGCGGTTAATTTGAATGCAGGTGGTTTCGGATCGAATGCAGTTGGTGATTAAATACAGTAGGCACTCAATCTATGGTATGGTATGCATTGAATTGAACAAGGTAGATACTGAATCAAATGCAGTTGGTTCTGAATCAAATACAGGAGGCACTGAATCAAATGTGGTTGGCACTGAACCGAATACATTAGGCACTGAATCAAATGTGGTAGGCACTGAATCGAATAAAGGAGGCACTGAATTGAATGTGGTAGACACTGAATCAAATTCAAAGAACAATGGATCAAATGCAGTTGGTAATGAATCAAATACAGGAGGCAGTGATTCGAATACAGTAGGTACAAGTTCTAGATCTAGCACCTACTGCATTCGATTCACTGCCTCCTGTAATGAATCAAATACAGGAGGCAGTGATTCGAATGCAGTAGGTACAAGTTCTAGATCTAGTACCTACTGCATTCGATTCACTGCCTCCTCTCCTTTGGGGAACTCTAGATCCCCCAAACATTTATGTAACAAACCTCACTTGAGCTCATGAAATAATCAGTCAGCACTTAAATATGACAACAAGATGAGACAAATAACGGGCAACGTCGAAGAGAAGTCAGGGAAGATGAGGGAAAAAACAGTCAGATTATTGAAACAGGGCCACGTTCTCAAGCTGCCAGACAGATCTTCCACCATAATGCATCTCCAGACGCAGAAAAAATATTCGCCAATTTACAGCCTGCAATATGTAACAATGTAAAATGTATTGCTAATTAAGTTTCCTTTATGCTAAAAAAGAAAAAAATCTCAACTGTGTGCTTTATTTCCTCCCCAAATGGTCCACCATCTGGATATGGATCTGCTGAAATTTTTTTGTGCTTGCTAATACTGAAATTAGTCTAAAAATAATGCAAACCTGCATATGTACTGTATGAATAATAGTTTTGAATTGGACTTTATCTTCAGTTATGTGCCAGTTTATAAAAGCTGTCACTAATTTCATGTTTTTGGAGCATCTTGATTAGGCCTCTGAAAGGTAAAACACTAGAAAAAAAAAATTCAGCAACTTTGTTTTTCCAAAAATGTAAAACTCGATATTTATCATTCTCTGATTAGTACTGTTTTTAATTTCACAAGTAATAATTGAATATTTAGATTTGAAAGTAAGAAAATAACTATAGGGGGGCACGGTGGCTTAGTGGTTAGCACGTTCGCCTCACACCTCCAGGGTCGGGGTTCGATTCCCGCCTCCGCCTTGTGTGTGTGGAGTTTGCATGTTCTCCCCGTGCCTCGGGGTTTTCCTCCAGGTACTCCGGTTTCCTCCCCGGTCCAAAGACATGCATGGTAGGTTGATTGAGATCTCTGGAAAATTGTCCCTAGTATATGAGTGTGTGTGTGTGTGTGTACCCTGCGATGGGTTGGCACTCCATCCAGGGTGTATCCTGCCTTGATGCCCGATGACGCCCGAGATAGGCACAGGCTCCCCGTGACCCGAGGTAGTTCGGATAAGCGGTAGAAGATGAATGAATGAAAGTAACTATAGTTGCTGAATAATCTGGAATAATTAACTGGAGTAATTACTTCTTTTGTTAGTATTAACATATTTAGAAATCCCACGACTAGCATAGAGTCTCCGAGTGGACCGTGTTGACTGCGTCCTCAACTAAACATGAAGAGTGACTGAAACAACTCCAGCAGCTATTGACCAGAGTTTTCAGTTGTGCGGGACAACATTAATTATGACATTAGAAATGTGATCAAATCAATGGTGTATATCAGTAACACAGCAACGTTCTTACATCATTTTAATCGTTCACTTAAAAAGAGTTAATTAGCTCTGAAAGACGGCTTTTGTTGATCGACGCTGCCAAGTCAGGAGAAATCGGAGGCCCTGATGGCTCAGGAGTTTTGTGATGTGGAAGTTTATCACTGGTGGATGAGAGAGAATCTATAGAAAGTTAATTTTAGTGGAAAATCAGGCTTAGGTGTGGTTTTTCTATCAGTCATTTCATAATTCCAAACTAAAATTATTTTTTTTGTATATATAAATTAAAAAAGAAATAAAATTAAATAAATAAATAAATAAATAAATACACAGATACTAGAATTACGCAGGAAAAATTAAGCCTATTATGCAGACTGGAACATCTGGCTCTTCAGAGAGAAAGGCAGTTAAAATTTAGCCGAACTCCTCCACTGCTTCCTGTGGACCAAATCTCTTTCCTCAGGGTTAAATCAGAAGCATCAGCAACCCAAAAATGAGGCATGAACTCAACCAAAATTCTAATCTCTGATGTCTACACATCATGAGGAGCTTTTTACTATTATTTTTATTATTATGGTCACAAAGGGTACTGTGTTTGCTTCTGCCTGTTTATGTTAAAAATTCCTTCTTGCTATCAAAAAATAAAGATTAGCGCTACTCTGGTGATTAGATTAGATTAGATTCAACTTTATTGTCATTGTGCGAGGTACATGTACAGAGCCATTGAAATGCAGTTAGCATCTAACCAAAAGTGCATAGATAGCTTATTTACAAGTGGCAGTGTAATAAATAAGGGTATGAGGTTACACAGAAGGTGTAGTAATATGTACATATAACTGTATAAGGGTATATATAGTGTGGTTTTTATATAAGTATAAAACAGTATGAAGTGGTATGACAGATATAGCTGTACAAAAGGAATGTCATTATGAATATATACATCTATATATATATATATATATATATATATACATCTATATATATATATATATATATACAGAATAAATATGGATGGACACACAGAAGTGTAATGATAGTTTTTGGGTGGTGCAAGGATGTGCTGCAAAATAGTGCAAAACACAGAAGAAAAAGTGACAGTACAGTGGTGATTGTTAACACCATATGAGCTGTTCAGTGCAGAAACAAACACGGGAAAGAAGCTATTTTTCAGTCTGTTTGTTCTGGCTCTGAGACAACGGTAGCGTCTGCCCGATGGGAGAAGTGTAAACAGTCCGTGGTTGGGGTGAGAGAGATCTTTGATGATGCCCCTCGCCCTTTGCAGACAGCGATTTTTGAAAATGTCCTCCAAGGTGGGTAGTTTAATACCGATGATTCGTTGGGTGGTTTTCACCACCCTTTGAAGGGCTTTACGGTCTGAAGCTGTGCAGCTGCTGTACCACACTGAGATGCAGCTTGTGAGGATACTCTCAATGGTACAGCGGTAAAAGTTCTCCAGTATCCTGTAGCACAGACGAGACTTTTTAAGTCTCCTCAGAAAATATAGGCGCTGTTGTGCCTTTTTGATCAGGATGGAGGAGTTCAGAGACCAGGTGAGGTCCTCAGAGATGTGTATTCCAAGAAACTTGAAGCTGGGTACACGCTCAACAGCAGTTCCGTTGATGCAGTTCCATTGATGTGATGAAGACCCCGTTTGCCCACAAGACTCCAGAACTTTGTCATTCATGTTTGTTTGTTGTTTGGCTCCTAAGTTGCACCCTTGCTGGTCAGTACATAAAGATCCTTGATGGAAATGTGACTAAAATAATAATATCCTTTTTCCATGTCTGGCACACTAAGATGCTAATAAGTCATCTCATTCGTTCAGCTTTTTATCACCAGAATTACTGTAATGTTTGACCTAAAATGTGATGTAGCTAAAATTCAGCTTATTTAATTCACTGCAGCAGGACCGAAAAAAACAGGCACCGGAAAGACGAAGCACATTACACCTGCTTTAGCATCGCTACGCTACTCGCACTGTCATTTAAAGCCTTTTTTAAAAATCCTTTTACTGCTTTGCAAAGCACTTAATGGCTTCAACACCTGCAAACAATCTCAAAGTTTAAAAAAATGTTTGATTGGTTTTTTGTTTGTTTTTTTTTTGTTTTTTTTGGCCAAAAAATCTGGATCATCTTAAACACCTTGATATTGCTCCAGTCCGATTGATAGTCATTATTATTTCCAAATGATTAAATGATAGCAAGGACTGTTATGATTCACATTACATTTGTACTGGCTTTAACTAAGGTATGTCTTATGAATTAATGATGATTATTTATAGTTTCTAAAACAAAGTACATAGTGGTGTTTGTAGTTTAGGTGGTGTTGGTAGTACTGAGAGTGTCTGTACATTTACAGCATTTGGCAGAAGCAATAATCCAAAGTGTTGACAGTTGGTAGTATTATTAAGGTTAATAGTAAATGTTGCATTGTTAATGTTGGTGAGGTTAGTAGCATTGGTTGTGTTGGTAATGACAGTATTGTTGGTTGTATTTGTTGCATTGTTGGTGCTGGTGGTATTGGTAATGATTGTGTTAATAGCATTGGTGGTGTTGGTAATATCAGTAGTGTTGGTTGCATTGTTAGTGCTAGTGGTATTGTTAGTGTTGGTGATGTTAATAGCATTGGTGGTGTTGGTAATGTCAGTAGTGTTGGTTGCATTGTTAGTGCTAGTGGTATTGTTAGTGTTGGTGGTGTTGGTAATGTCAGTAGTGTTGGTTGCATTGTTAGTGCTAGTGGTATTGTTAGTGTTGGTGGTGTTGGTAATGTCAGTAGTGTTGGTTGCATTGTTTGTGTTAGTGTTGGTGATGTTAATAGTATTGGCGGTGTTGGTAATGTCAGTAGTGTTGGTTGCATTTTTAGTGCTAGTGGTATTGTTATTGTTGGTGATGTTAATAGTATTGGCGGTGTTGGTAATGCCAGTAGTGTTGGTTGCATTTTTAGTGCTAGTGGTATTGTTAATGTTGGTGATATTAATAGTATTGGTGGTGTTGGTAATGTCAGTAGTGTTGGTTGCATTTTAGTGCTAGTGGTATTGTTAATGTTAGTGATGTTAATAGTATTGGTGGTGTTAGTATTGTCAGTAGTGTTGGTTGCATTGTAAGAGAAAGAAAGAAAGCCATGTTTCCCTCCTTCTACTCCAGGTTGACCTACATTACCTACATGTGTGTTCCTCTGACCCACTGTTCTGTTTTTGTACAACATGTTGCATCTCACACACACACACAAACACACCACACACACACCAAAATGCAGATAAGAGCCTGAGCACACGAAAAAAGCAGCACAGTGCACATGAATGTTATGACGACGATGAAGAAGGCATGAGAGCGGCCTTATCAGTTTGGGTCATCGTCATCAAACATCGTCATCAATTTCTTTCTAAACTGTCAACACTTCAGAGGTAACCACAGTGTGTTAAACCAAACAATCCTAAATGCTGCAGCAGGTGTCTGCACACACACACACATATACAAACATGCACACACACGCAGGTATCGGCCCACAGTGACGAGCACCCATCATGCACAGATGTGTCCGTGTAAGGGCAGCTTGCTTGCCTTTGTGGGCCACACTTTGTCTGCATGCTCACTTATCAGGCCTCTCTCTCTCTATCTTCTCCCCACTACACTGTTGTTGTTTTCATTAAAGCTCCTTGCAACGCATCACTTCATGTTTTTTGGTCACGTGTGGCCATGGCACATTCTGTACGCTATGATGGGCGTTTGTAAATTGACAAGAAAAACTGATAATGCCATAGCAGAGTTGTTAGAGGAGAGGGTGGCAGAGGGGAGAGGAGGGGATGAGTGGGTAGAGGAGAGAGACAGAAAAAAGGAGAATGATTGAATAACAGTAATTAAAGCGGTTATTCGTTCGGCGAGCACCTGCACGAGGGATGATATTGCTCCTTAATTCAGCTCCGTTTAACTCCCCTCAGCCGCTGGATCTCGACTGCGCCTCATTAATCGCTGATTGGCATCGAGCTGTGTTTTTTTGCAGGAACAAAATGTTTACTCGGCTCTGGACTGTTTCTCGACGCCGCTGCTCCAATGAAAGAGGAATTTTATCCCTTCCTCCATCTTTGCATTGCATGTGCAGGGCCTCGGTTTTACAGCGTAGGCTTAGTTAGAAAGAAAGAAAGAAAGAAAGAAAGAAAGAAAGAAAGAAAGTAGTTTGTTGATAAATATAAAATAAGTACTGCTGGTAGTTTTGGTTGATGAAAGAAAGAAAGAAAAAAGAAAGAAAGAAAGAAAGAAAGAAAGAAAGAGGCATGCAGTCAGGTAAATAATTATGTATTTTAAATTATGAGTTTATACATAATGACTAGTTTAAATGAGATTTTAATTTATTATTGAGTGACCACGTGCCTTTTATCCATTTATACATTAATGTTGGTGAATTGGGAAAAAAATTGGAAACAAAATTTCTGTCCTTGAAAAAAGACCATGCTCTCATTTATTCCGGAGCAGCAGTAAACATTCGCTCACCAAACTTCCAAAAATGTTTTTGGACAACAATTCCTTACAGAAAACTTTACTACAAAAACAATACTGAATGAATACACATTTTAAGCTGCTGCTATAGAAAAGTAATCAAGACTTTCTGACCAATCAGATTCAAGAATTCAGCAGCACCGTTGTGTAAATACTGTTAGTGCCTCGGTTTTAACTATTTAATTTTTTACTTACTGCCTGCAGTGTTGTTTATGTCAGATCAGCAACATGTGAAAAGGAGGAGGCTTATGCTATTGGAATCCAGCTGAGAGAGATAGTCAGTCTCTCTCACTCACACACACACACACACACACTCACACACATCCCAGTCAGAAGAATGTTTGTTAAACTGGTATTCTGATAGCTTTATCTCCAGTCAAGGAGAAGCACAACCCTTGAAGCTCATAGATGGGCGGAAGATTCTCCTTTCTAAACGTCAAGGCTTTTTTCTTATATGGTGAGATAATACGTCCCGTTTATTGGATTTCCAACCATTTCATCGAGCTCAATCTGCCTTTTAAGGTGAAAAGAAGGGGGAGAAAAAAGACGAGCGTTGAGCGGCAGAGCGTTTGTTCACCGCATTGTGCTTGATGCAATGTAGGTCAGTGTTCTGCAGCGGTGAAGATAAGACTCGTTGAACAAGTGTTGTGTGTACTTACAAGAAAATATCTGTCAAAATAGCAATTGACAGATCTACACAAACGTGTGTGTGTGTTTTTTATTTTTGGCTCCTGAAGAGTTCCTTCGTCATTAGCATTAAAAACAACAGGAAAAAAATAAAAAAAGGCAGGCCAGAGATTTGGGCCTTTCTGGCACGAATGGCAGCAAAGCCAGCCTGGCCCAGGTTGTTATCTGTTCTACACAGAGGTGCAGCTGTTTAGCAAATGGATTTGTTGATTTTTAAAGGGAGATGACGGTGGGGGGAAAAGAGGCAAAAAAATCAGATACTGACAACGAACCTCCTGAAAAATGTGTGCGCTTTTCATGTAAAACCTTACCTACTGCTTTAAGAGTTTGCTTTATTTTTAGAAATGGCATTAGATGTGGAAAAAAAGAGAAAAGAGCGTGGAAAGATGCTTATTCTCTCCATTTTCAGATTTTTCCTTTCTTCACTTTCCAGTCTCCTGAGGGTTGAGGACGCGACCGTACGAGTGGCCCGGCGAGGCTGCACACTTCAGCTAGGGTGCGTATGCAGCTGGCAAGGGTGCCCTCTTTGTCTGAAGCTATCCTATCCGAACACACACACCCAGAGACACACACACGTGGAGGAATTCTGGCCCACAGAAGTGTCCAAAAGGGGTGGGATGATGGCCCCTAGCCACTGAAGCTTAACGGGTGGCTGCCTTCATTGATGTTCTTCCTCACACACACATACACGCATACACACACTTACATGAGTCATGCCCATTAGTAACACAGGACAGACGATTTAATCTTATTATTTTCACTAGCACTTGCTACAATTCTTTGATGTAAAACTGAGAAAAAAAACTTGATTACTTCAGGAATTTTTAATGATGGTGTCAAAATTGTGCCAATTTCGAACAATATCAGTTCTTTATTATTTATTATTACATTCAGAAAGATCAGGATATCACAAATAACTCCTTATACTTTAGGACAACTTATTTAATGGGGTGAAAATCTTCTCAGAAATCCCAAATAAGTCAAATTACCTTATTATTACTTTCTGGCCAGTGTAAGTGTAAAAAACTCTTAGAATTCCTGTCACATTAACTCACTATTGTTAGCAGTGATTAAAATGACAAATCTTTAAATATTCTGTCAGCTTTGAATGTTAACAGACACGCTTTAATGAAACATTACCAAAATCCCAAAACCAAATACCAAAATCCTTGGTGAATGTTCACAAAATCTTCAAAATTTCTCTCAGGTTATAAAATATTAGCTAGCTAGCTAGCATTCATGGTGAATGTTCATAAAATCTAAATAACTTCAGCTAGCTAGCGTTAGTAGTGAATGTTTAAACAAATAGTGGCTAAATTCCTGTCAGATATACTGTTAGCATATGAGCTAACAATGTCTGCAAAAGCTAAAGGCGCTCACTAGTTGTGCTAGCATATTGTGCTATAATCATCAGTAGAAGTATTTAAAACTATGTCTGGTTATCTGATGTTAGCAAACTAATGCTAGCAGCCTAGCTTAAAAATCCTGTCAGGTTAGCATATGACCCAACAATGGCTGTAAAAGCTAAATATGCTTACTTCTTGTGCTAGCATATTGTGGCTAGTATAATTAGTAAAAGTATTAAAAACTATTTAAAAAAGTGTTGGTTATCTGATGTTGGCAAACTAATGCTAACAGTATAGCTTAAAAATCCTGTCAGGCTAATCATCCTAGCTTGCTAACAATATCTGTGAAAATACGTTTGCCATTAAAATCCTTGTACTTAGAAGACATACAGTATATGGATACATTTTGACCATGTTATTAGCATTAAGGATAATATTTTTATTTCTAATATTTAATATTTGTGTCACATCCACTTGCCCTTTCTTTTGAAGAAGCCTTGAAGTGCAAGTCTTCAGGCTAAAATCGTAAATAAATCTCAGTCTCTTAACTTGCATTAAGTTAGATAACTTGTATTTTCTGAAGAAACACCGGTCGGTAATTTAACAGCGTTTCATTTATTAAACGACTGACGAACGCAGAAGTCTTTTGATTTATTCGTTTATGACATTTTTTCTTCTTCCCCTCATTCATTTCCGTGCCTCCTTTCATTTCATTAATCTATCGAGTGGGCGTCCAAACTAACAATTAAGCTATTGTGGAGGGAAAAGAAAGCCGGAGGAGATGCTGTCGACAGTGATACACGGATATCACGGCACTGCAGTCACGACTCTACTGCTTAACCCTGAAATACACACACACACACACACACACACACACATACACACCCCATCCAAAAAAGTATATACCAAAGATAAACAAAAAAGAAAGAAAGAAAGAAGAGAACATCAGAGTCTGTGCCAATAAAAGACAAATTGTACAAAAAAGAATCAGAATATTTAATTAAATTTCATTATTTATATTTATTCTAGCTCACAGCTTCAGGGTCCGTGGTTTGATCCTGAGCTCAGATTACTGTCGGCGTGGAGTTTCGTGTGTTCTTCGTGTCCGTGTGGGTTTCCTCTGGATTCTCTGATTTCCTCCCACCTCTGAAAAACATGCTGTGTTCACAAAGTACACCACAAAAGGTGTATTAAACCCAGGTGAGACGCCATTTATCGGCTAATTGGTGACCCAAAGTCGCCCTTAAACGTACAGACAGATTGATTATTTATGTATTTTTACATGCAATGTGTTGAGAATAAAATAGTTATTAGTAGTAGTTATGGTTGTGTACTTTGTCGTTATTCCTAAAACGAAACGCTACATTGACGAAAATCGACTTTTACGTACGTCATTGTTACCATGGAAACAAACCGCCTTACTCTGCCTGGCTGCCTCTGCAACCTTCACATTGCTTGTTGCAGGTCACATTAAGTTTTTTGAAAAACATTACATCCTTTGTTTTTTGTTTTTTTTTGGAGCAATTAACTTATAATAATAGCAAAATCAGAAACACAGCTATTGAACACATCAATAAAGACTGTCTTTCATTGGGAGTTTTTGTATTTTTGGTAATGTGGGTCAGTTTTAGGGGCACAAATATCGAAATCTGACTAACAACGTTTCCCTTGTTGTGATCTTAAAATAAAAAATTCCTAAAAGTAAAAAATCTGTCTAAAAGCTAACAAAGTCTCTTTTGTGTCTTTTTTTTTGGCCCGAGCTGCACTTTCACAGATGCCACCTGTCCACAAGTCTTCCCACAACCCACTGTGCCAAAAATATCCGGCCGGAAATTAGGGGAGACGATCTATTATTTAAAGGAACAAGTGACAGTTTCATATGCTGCGGCATCCGAAGTGATTGCGTTGCAGGAGTGAGAAATAAAGCTTGATAAAGTCTTGATAAATATTAGAAAATGTGTGAGAAAGGATTTCAATTCAGATACGACAGAGAAAGGCGAGCAACAACCTGATGCAACGGGCAAACGAATCCCTGTGAATCAGCGTCTGGTCGGTTGCGGAGTCGATCTGGAGTCATCCGTCAAATGCGATGTACAAGTGAAGTTTTTAAAATAGTAGCTATGGCCTTTGGCCCTCTGCAGCTGTGCCACATAATGACTATCAGAGAGACAATGCAAAACAAAACACCTTCAAGCCACTCTATTAGACAACACTTACATTTTTTTATTATTTTTTTTTAGTGAGGGAGGAGGAGGAGGGAGGAGAAATGGGGGGTCTTAATTACCCTCTCGCTGGAGTGAGCTTTAACAAGGGAGGCTCCTTTGCTCTCCAGTGTGTGTGTGAGTGTGTGGTTTATTCGTGTAATCAGGGAGCGGCTGGAGACGCAGAGAGCGGCTGGATTAGCTCCTCATCGGCAAGTGAAGTGTTTAACATGGCACACGCGACGGGCTCGCGCACACACCACGCACACCAGCGCACAAACACTCATTGTCATTAATTTGATTTGCTTATCGTCCCCTTCTCCCTCCTTCGCAGGGGCCCTTTAGAAGCTCTCCATCCTGCTTTTGCCCGGCCCCTCCGATCAAATGTCGGTGCTAATTATGCCGCCCGCTGCTTTGCGTTTACCAGCTTAAAAGCAAAAAAAAAGAGGACTTAAATTAAGATGAAGAATTGGGAAATGTTTCCAGTCAGAAGAGCAATTGATTTTGCAGGCCTCCTAGTCCTGCAGGATTCCCGCAGATTTATCCTCATATTTCCGGATGCCTCGGCCTGGGCGATCCCGTGGGGGATGCGGAAGCAGCTTGCATGCAACGCTGCCAAAAGAATTTATTAGAGCAAATGGTATCGTAAGCCCTATGGAAGGCATACCTTATGTGGAGATTTAAAAGATATTAAGAGAATAGCAGAACCCAGAACGCAGGTGTGTTGGGTAATAGCCATTGTCTCGTGTCTGGATGAGACGGGGATCAGTGCCAGCAAGAGAGTGCAGGGTGGGACTGCAGTTTACGCTTGAACGGATTGAAATTCCCTGACGTTCCTCTCCATCGTGGAACTGTCTTGTCTTTGCTTACATCACAGTCATGAACACGTTTGTCCATGCTGTGTTAACGTGGCAGAAGACGACACGCACAAGACAAACCAACATTGTCGACAGGCCTCTGCAGCCTCGGGATCTCGCTATTACAAATCTCATTAGTTAAAAACCGATGTTTTCCCACCATAGTGGGAGTTTCATTGCATCCGATTGGTTGCGCTGCATCGGCCATAATGAGAACCACACACACGGGCGGCGATCTCAACATTCTGCAAATGAGTCCACTCTCTTGCTAGAACTTTCTGAGGGCCGTAACGACAAGCCCAGCTGCCTGAACGGTGTTGCCTCAGCCCACCCGCTTTTTTAGCCGATCGCTTTGGGTACGGCGCGATAGACGTCTCGTCCTCATTATGCTAAAACATTATTCTCCGTGTAACACCTGCAGAATAAATTTGGCAGGCGGATTTGCTGGGGATGATCAAACATCACTGAAACACTGTCATTATTTCTACCTCAAATGACTAGGTGTTTTTTTTCCCCCATTATCAATTCAGCTGGAAGTAAACTTCATTTTATAGGTTTCATTTACTCCGTTTGCCGAACGTGTGTCGGAAAACGCTAAATCACACCCGAGCAAACGTGAATCGAACAAAGGCTCGTTGAGTTTACTCCTGGATAAGACAATGCTTCACTAATGCGCCATTGTTCTCTTTCATCTTCCCAGATCACACGGTTGTAAAAGATTACATGGCCGTCTTGACACTAGCAACGAAGAGATGACGAGAAGGGGATCACCTACTGTGCTTTTCCCATCTGGAGGGAGAGAATAAACACTCTTCATTTAGCCTAGCAAAGGTAGCCTCGTGCTCATAAGCTAGATAAAAAGAAATGAGAGGTAATGAATTGCGCCTCCCTGGATATGATTGTGTAATGGCCGTAATCAGACCATCCCGAGCTTCGTGAAAACACACGGTCTCAGCTGCAAGTCCTGCTGTTTGATGGACAATATTCCTGGAGCTTGGTCAACACCGGGACGTTCCAACATCATAAAAAAGGTGGTACAATCCAAAAAAAACATTGTGTTTGTTTAACATTGTTACTGCAGCGTATTGAGCGAAACGCAAACCCCTACACAAGAAAAAATATTGAGCGGGTGAAGAAAAAAAGCCGAACAGCAGAACAACAGCTCCAGCCATCCCGGATGACAGCTTTTAGAGCCAGAGATTTGTGCACATTAGTCACACATTTTAGGGAGAAGGTGGGTTTCTAAAGTGCATTGACGGGGATTACAGTTCTATCCGTTCCTGTCTTTCTTCCGTTCTAAGGCCTTCAGGGTTGCCGGAAGGTTTCGCAAAATAAACGAGCCAGGAAGCTTTTGTTTGAATTGTATTTTGCCTTCTGAAATTAAATTTCTTTCTGTATTAAGGCACTTCATCTATGATTAATATCTCGCAATTCAACAAGAAGTGCGATCGAAGTTTCTGTTATCTAGAGAGATATTAATGTAGTTAGCCAAGAAAAGTAATAAGAAATGTGAATAGGCCTCACAAACATAAGGGATTAGGAGGAGGACTTTGTAAATTCATACCAATGAGGATTTGAATAAATTTGCTCTGTCGAGTTAGTGATATCTTGTAATCAGAGTTTAGCTGCAACGATACGTTAAAAAAAATTGAGGAAAAATTAGAATTGAAACCTATATAAGCACAAAAAAAGCCTGATTATTGTAGTTTTGAACTTCTAGAATGTGAGAGAGGAAAAATTCAGTACAATGCTAGTATAAAAAAAGTGTATTCATGATTCTTTTAGCTGTAATGATAACAATTAAAGAAAAAATACAGAGAAGATATATGGTATATATTCTAGAAATAAATTCTAAATTGATTTAGAATTTAAAAATAGGTCAATGCAATAAAAAAAAAATCAGATTTTATAATAATAAATAAAAATTCCACTGAAATAAAATTTCCCATGGAATTTTCCAGGCACCTGTTTGCACATCTAGGGTCCAGCATATGATCATTTAAACTCACAAAAGAAATCTCCCAAAACAATATAAAACTGCTGATAAAAAAAATTCTCCATCATTTATAATTGTCAAATATATAAATAAATGATTCAAACCCTAAAAAAAAACGATCAAAAGACACTGGAAATCAGTAGAAATTCTGTAAGCCAAAGCAACCTTTTCTACGAAAAATGCCGAAAGCCCAATATTAGTGTCTTTAACAAAAGCCTCAATTCCCACTGTAGCATTCACATTTCAATGTATCAGAGGATTAAAATGCAGATGAAATAGTAACAGCGTGATCCCCTCAGGACCCCCTCCCTCGTTCCCTGACTGCACCTTTGTTCTGAAGGACTGACGGAAAAGTAGGTGGTGGTGGTGGTAAAGGAGGAGGAGGAGGAGGAGGAATTAATTTTTTCCCTCTGGGAGAAACAAACGCAGCATCCAAAGTTTGAAGGGATTCTTAAATCTCCTTCTGATTGGCACTGGAAATGAGGAGGGAGAAAAAAAATGAGAAAAAGGAGTGAGAGACGGAGAAAAAATAAACATTAGCATACAGTAGAATTAGAAATTTACCTTAAGATGCATTTCACTTTACATAAACATTAGGGTCATATAAGCTATTTAAAATCAGCCAACACACACACACACACACACACACACACACACACACACCTTCAGGTTGCAATCTTCTAACTTGTCCAAAAGACCCCAATAGACTTCTCAGATTAAGAGGATTTACAGTTCAATGATCGCGTCTTTAGTCTTGCATGTAGTAAAATTCATAGATTTATGTCTTTCCATTAATGAGTCTTATCCAGTAGCAAACATGACAAACATTTCTTTGTCCATTTTTCCAGGACAGAGAATTTTCTTGTATATTTAAAGAGTCCATAATGATTAATAAATGAAACACTTTGGGTTATGCGGTTATAGGAAATTAATCAACGATGAGGTGCTGAAAATTTAAATTCTGGTATGGGTTTCATTCATGTTCATGAAATACGTCAGTGCATAAATACATATATTAGCTGTTTTAGTTTATATCAGCTTACACACATATTAGCTTAGATCCACCAAACCAGACATATTTAATTGTGTAGATTAAATTTGATAAAAGTTTACCAAACAAGTCCCTTTAAATACATTTGTTGCTATACTAATGGCCAATGTATTGACACTTTCTGACCAATCAGACTCAGCAATTCACCAAGAGCAGGATATAAAATAGAAGCAAAAAGCAGACAAAGAAGCATAAGATAATGAGAGATAAAGATGTGTCTTATTAATTATGGTAATAACAAACTTTTATTTTGAGCCCGTTAATAAAGAGAGGGAAGGCAGAGGGGCGAAGAAGAGATCACCCGAAATGACTGACTATATTGACAGATGAATTTGAGCATAAAGTCCTCAGGCAACTGCTCAGTTCGTGTGTCAACACGGTTCATTCCACTTAGTCCCTGCACCCACAATGCTTAGCTCATGTTTTAATCTGGTTTCATCAGTCTGGCAGTGGCTCACCCAAGTCAAGCTGTCATGTTTGGTTCATAGTTCATCCAGCTTAATGATCTGTGCGATATGATGATGGTACAACCAGCCTGACACGTGTCAGCCTTGACCATAGCTTCTTAGATTTCTGCTCTTACTTAGTCTATTAGTTTAATGAGAATTAAGACCTTTGCTAATGAAATCCGTCTTGTTTTATCGGTTTTCTGAGAAGCCCGGTCGCTTTGCGACTGCAGACCTGCTACATTACTTCAGCTACTTCATCATCCACTTTCATGATCTTTGGGTTTCTCAGTAACACCAGGCAGGTGCTGGCTTATATGTTGATTTCCTGTAAATATTGACCTTCTGGATGCGCTCCCAATTCACTCCCTCTTCCCTCCCTCCTTCATTCCCCCTCTTCCACCCTCCCTCCCTAGGCTCCTTGCCCGAGACGCACCAACTCCCGAAGGCAAGCGATGAAATTGTTAGCACGAGGTATCGTCTTCAGCCCTCTCCTGTGCCCAGCTACACCCACCAGGGCATTGTGGGTAGCGTACAACTGTTGCGAGTGGGTGGCACATCTGTTCCCTGGGATAGCTCACGCCCTGAGGGTCGCCCGCACCATGGCTATCATTTCACATGCTCTGCTAATAACTGCTCTGATATTCCCCCTTTAAATGGGGACAAAGAGCTAGCACAGGCTGCGGGATTGTCTGATCAGGGAAGCGGGGCTGTTAATAGCACAAGTATTAAGGGCCATGCACCTCTCTATTTTTCCATCTGGCAAGCTTTACTCATTCGACGGGTTAAGTACTTTCAAAAAACATGCATTATGGAAACAGAATATATTAAGAACAAGCACCGTCTTGTTAGCGATACCATATGCACATGGTGAAGATTAAACACTGTTCCTGCGGCATGCGGAAAAGAAAAACAAAACAAAGATTCCACTTTCAGAACTGGTGGAAATACCCTAACTAACACTCTTGCCGAGTGGGGCAGTATAAAACCATGACCTAAACCCTTGCAGCAGATTTGGAATGTCCGGTTTAACACAGGGTTGCACATATGTTTCAAGCCTTGCACATTCCTTTTATCATATCTCCACTCAGTGCACTCCTCCACCAGCTCCCCCCAACTTTTCACCAGAAACTGGGACAAGGTAAGTTTACTTGAAACCTGAAGGTGTGTTGCGGGATGCGTGTGACCATGACTTGACTATGTTGGATAGAGCCAATGAGCTTGGACAGAAGAGGGCGGGCAGGGAGCGTCAAGGATGAAAGATGGAGTCTAATCCTCCACATGTGGCTGATTTTTTCCCCCACTTTTTTAAAGGAAAGCCAACTGGATCCGTTCGTTAGACTTCAGGCCAAGGGCTCCAGGAAAGCGTCGCCGGGAGCCAAAGCACACAGTGTGAAATGAGGAGCTTGGGCTCGAATGTGCTTTTGTTTATCGGAAAAATGCACTCTAAGTGGGATTGGCAGCGGAGGGCCCAAAACTCCGTAAGTCATATAGATTTGCGCCGACCGGAGCAGCTGAGGCTTGAGGCGCAGGCGGCCTAATCTTAACTCCGGCACAAAGCAGGAACAGCGGGGTCAATCCAAAGTAAAGAAATTTGGTGGCAAGTTGAGTCATTGCTGGGGAGACAGAGGAAGGATTCAGAGGAGGACGCTAAATCGCAGTAGGCCATACAAAGTCTTGGGAATTGGGGACGCAGATTTCTGGGCAAGTGCACAGCCGACAAAATGCCAAGGACTGATCAAATCTCAAACAATAGCTGCACTTTTGTACTTGATCGAGCTGTGGGATCCAAGCAAACTATTTCGCAGGGATGTCACCCAGCTACATCGTTGCCTTCAAAGCAGCACAAAGTCTGAGGAAAGTTAACAGAACAAGCCTCTTACACGCTGCTCGTTTTTTCCATTTCATTGTTAAATGTGCATTTCTTTTGGTCACGGGACTTGACCATGACAGACTGGAATATAAGCGGACCTCTTATCCAAAGCTCCATGGGAATGTCAATAAGAAAAACTGAATTTGTAAACTATGGTAGCTACAGTAGCCTGATGCTTTATTCTTTGTGTGTTTGTCATTATAAAACAGAACAAATTGGCACCAAATTTTAAAAAAAATAATAAGATGTAAAAGTCAATTGATGCCTTGTAATTTTAATGATCAGAAATGAAATGTACCAGCTTTTCATTTACTTTTTTAAATAAACAATTTTCTCATTAGCACTGGTTCTTGTGTAGAATTCAGAAAAAGTCTTCATTTCATTAACTTTTTCAACTACATCCAATTCCTTTATGCGAACATATACCCGAGCAGTTCAACCTGAAGGTTTCCCAACCGTAAGAAGTGTTCAACCTTAATTTCACCCCGTTATAATCTCTGCTAATCAGCACACATCTATGAAATTTACCAACCATTATTTTCCATTAGAAAGAAAAACACCATTAGAGTGTAAATTAGATATGAACAGCTGTAGCCTTCAAAGACTCTATGTACTAATGCTCTTTCTCTCATACATGTTTGTACTGTATATATATATATATTTCCAGTGTTAAGAGTTACATAATGAATATTTTTATTTTAAACCATATTGGCCTTTGATTTGTAGATTTTTTTAACGTGCTAATGAGACCAAAGACCTAAACTTCAATATTTGTTTCATTATTCAATCATTTTCAAAAGTTTCAACATTTATGAGCTGGCATTTGACGGAAGGCGTGTCGAGCGTTACCTCAGACAGATTGTTGATTTTGCCATCCGTCTCCCCCTTGTAAGATCTCGCTCTTCTTAAATGAGTGTGTGTTAAGTGAGCAGGCAGGCGCTTGCTGCCTCTTAATGCGACGTTCCATGAAGTGTTGGGGCGCACGCCACCAGATGTATGTCTAGACATCGATCCTTATCGCGTCAGGGAGGAAGTAGCAAAGAGTGTGTGTGTGTGTGTGTGTGTGTGTGTGTGTGTAAGCCTGATCTCTGGTGCCAGCTGCTTGCTTAAATTGCCTTGTTTTACAAACAAACCGACTCTGGGAACTTTCACACTGCTAAATGTAAAGGGAGGAACGCATGGCTGAGCCTCCTAACGGCCACGGAAATGTGAAAGCAGTGGAAAATCAATGACTGTGATGCGTTTCATGAGGAAAGAGAAGGAAAAAAGGGATGCTTTTCTGGCGTGTAAAACCTAAAGCATGAACAAGAGGTCAGCGTTGAGATAACCGGCACTGAAGTTGTTCCTTATTCTTCAACTTAACAAGATGTCTAGAAAGAGATGACAACATAAGTGAAGTTAAGGCCAGAACTCCAGGCGGTAGAGAAGTGAACCAAGGAAGACAGGTGTCACTTTGAATGTTGGATGTTTGAAGAGATGCTTTTAATAGGTAAAGAAGAAGAAGAAGAAGAAGAAGAAGAAGAAGAAGAAGCTTCTTAACAAGAAAATGAGAGCTGAAACAAGTGGAGGATGTGTGAAGAAAGATGTACAGACACCTACTGTTGTTTGAATATTCATTCATTCATTTTCTACCACTTATCCGAAATACCTCGGGTCACGAGTGGGAGCCTGTGCCTATCTCAGGGGTCATCGGGCATCAAGGCAGGATACACCCTGGACGGAGTGCCAACCCATCGCAGGGCACACACACACACTCTCATTCACTCACACAATCACACACTACGGACAATTTTCCAGAGATGCCAATCAACCTACCATACATGTCTTTGGACCGGAGGAGGAAACCGGAGTACCCGGAGGAAACCCCCGAGGCACGGGGAGAACATGCAAACTCCACACACACAAGGCGGAGGCGGGAATCGAACTCCCAACCCTGGAGGTGTGATGCGAGTGTGAATGAGTGTGTGTGCCCTGCAATGGGTTGGCACTCCATCCAGGGTGTATCCTGCCTTGATGCCCGATGACGCCTGGCACAGGCTCCCCGTGACCCGAGGTAGTTCGGTTAAGCGGTAGAAGATGAATGAATGAAGACCAGAAATGCTTTTTTAATTCCTATGAGTTTGTCCTCACTGCAGCTTCAGATTCCTGTACCGGAGTTCATTTTCTTCTCTCCATTTTTGTAAAGAGTGGTTATTTGAATTCCCACAGCTTTTTTGTCAACTCATACCTGTCTGGTCAGTCATAACCAGTCTCTCCTAAGGTGTTTCTGCCTATAGACCAGCCTCTCATTGGATATTTTTCTTTGTAGGGGCCGTCAGGCAGAAGTTTCTGAAAGACTCAAATCAGCTTGGCGAGCACTAACAACCATGCCATGGATGGTGTTACCAAAGTCACATTTTCTCCAATTTCTGATGTTTAATTTTAAACAACAACTGAATAGCCTATGTATTGTAGTGCTGCATGATTGGATCTCTTATTTTTACATCTAAAAACCATTTTTAACCTATTTAGTTGCAGCAGTTTCCAAAATGGCCACTAATGAGCTGACCTTTTATTTTCCTACTACATTACCCAAAGTGTATGAACTGTGTAGGGTAACACTTGACAGTTAATTAGCCGGTTTAATACAATGGGTTTGAGTTTAGCATACCGAAGTATCATCATTAGCATCAGCCATGCTTTGACTAACCTTGCTCTGTAGCATCATCACACCAGTGTACAGCTGTGATTAGTTCAGCTATTTATCCATCTGCATTTAGTTCTCTCCATCCTCAGCCATATCTCCACAACTACCACATTCCATATTCTCCATCTTTCCTTGCTCTCCATCTCTATTTCAATTCATCTCCATCCCCACCACACAGGTTTTATCTCCATTATTCTGTAGCTATCATGATGTTTCTTCATCCTTCTCTTGTTTTTCCTTCACTTCAGCTCCTACAATCCTCAATCAACACTCTTGATCTCAGTGCAACTCTCAATCTCCATTTTTATCTGTTTATATCTCCGTCTCCTGCTCCATCCCTTTAGTTTTCTGCAGCATTTCTCCATCCAGCCTTCTCTCAACCTTTTCCAACTCTTAATTTTCATTTTCAGTGTCTGATACATCTCCTTAAAATACATCTCCATGCTCACTAATCTACACCACTTCAAATCTCCATCTCTATATCACAGGCATTCTACAGGTCTCGTGATTTTCATGCTTTTTCAGCATCTCTCTATCTACATTTCTCTACCTCCATCTTTCTCCATGTCTTGTCATCCTCATCTTTAGGTGTCTTCACATTCTTCAACCTTTCTAACTCTCACTATCTATCACTACTGTGTATTCTTGTGAAGAATAAATGATCTCCTCTTTAAAGATCTCTATCATTGCTTTGCTACATCTCCACCCTCATCTCTCTCTCTTTCCATGATGATCTTCATACAGCTCTGTTCAGCTCTGTTCATCTCCATTTGTCTCCATCCATCAATACATGTCCAATTTTCTATGTTCCTTCAGCTTCTACCATCAGCACTGAAAATCTCTTTGGAGCTCTTTAAAAGATCTCCATCTTTAGCTTTTACACCTTACTACCATTTTTACCTTCATAGTCTCTATGCTTACTTTTTGTCAATCTTCAACTACCATTTTCAGCTCACTCCACCACAGACACTCTAGAGTGGCGCTTCCCAATCACTCCCCTCCCCAGTCACCAGCTATGTTCATCTCCCTGCAGCTTTTCTCAGCAGGAGTCTGGCCGTTGAGCGATTTGAGGCCTCGGGCTGCACTCTGTGTCAGTAGATAGTGCAGGAGAAGAGCTTGGGCAGCCAGAGGGGGCGAATCACAGGAGGCAGGCCTCGCCAAGACCCACACTCTCTTGGCATTTTGGCAGGGTGGAGTGGCATGGCGAAATGATCCAATTTAAGCTGCATTGGGAGCACATGAGATTGCTCAAATATTGATGCTCTTGAGCGAAGGAAGGCCGCATTGCTGCTCTGGAGATCACCACAGCACTGAGACTCTCAAATCTACCGAGAGGGCCAGCTGGCGGGCAGCAGATCCAGGGTGGGGCTGATCAATAGGATGCCTACAGTGGTGCCCTTTTTTCTAAAAACCTGTTAACACTCTACTGTATCTTGAGAGTTTCCCAAATATTCATGCTACAGTGACAAAAATCCTGGTGAAAATTAACTTCTAATGTGCAGCCCACAGAAAAGCATCAACAGTACCAACCATTAACTTGTCTCCAAAATGGCATACGTAGGCATATAAAGGAGAGGCCCATCTCATCTGTCCATCTGAGCTACTCTTATTTCCCTTATGTTTTAACCTATTTCCTCCCCTTGAAAAAAAAAAAAAAAAAACAGACCTGATTTAATCTGCTCTATAAATGACTAATGCCCAGTACACTCTACGCTCTGACATTATTGATGTTGATGATGATGAGGACCACTGTAATAATTGCCTTTAATGCGGTTATTGCTATTACTGTTATTATTACTGCTAATGAAGGAAATGCCGGCCCACATCGCCCCGGCAGAAATTTCACCATGGAAATAAATGAAAAAATGCCTTTATTGGATTACACTAAAAGCAATTCCAAATAAATGGGCCTTGAATACGTCTCTGTGAGATGAACATCGCAAACATGTAATTTCATTGTGCTGGGAGCAAGGGCACAGAACTCAGCAAGACACACAACGAGGCAGCGTTCTCTGATCCCGGCTTGAGAAACACTGCAGCTCCTGATGGATGGATGAGAATATGTTTCCTGTATACATTCCACGTGAATCTGAGCTCACACAGTTAAATTATATTATATTTATAAAATGTATAAAAGCTATGATACGTTACTGAATGCAAAGCATTTGATTTAGATTTATGTAATCAATGATGTCTTTAAAATAAAAAAATAAAAAATGGATACCTCAAGCATATATTTTTGATCCCAAACTCCTAATCGTTTTCTTCTCAGCACTGTAAAATCTCCATGTTGTTTAATTAAATGGTGTTCACAATCGGTCTATGGCATTAATTCTGCTGAGTTAGTCATAACACTTTTAATGAGGCCCATCTGAGCTTCAAAATACTACTACAACAGCTAATATCCCAGAGTCTTGCACTCCGAGTGCAGAAACTGAGGCCCTGTGAGAGATTTTAAAGCCCAAAGAAATGAACGCAGTGTGAAATCTCTTAACAATTAGAGCGATCTACACTTTTTTTCCCCCTTCTCCAACACAGATTGAGAGAGGATGCAGCACCATGATTCTGTCAATGTTGATATTGCGGTGAATCAATATTAATGGTTTGGTAACACGTTCCACGGGGTGCGGCATGAATAATTCTACCTGATGTTTTTGTAGATGAGAACGTGTCATTAAATATTGCAATAAGAAGTTTTTTTTTTGGGTGGGGGAGAGTTTGTTCAAGTTGGCATTAGCATGCTAATAGCCTTGCTAATAAGCCATTCTATTTAGCCAGTGCAGCAAGATTCCTTGCGAATTTATACCGTATTTTTAGTTTTATAATGGTGAAAAGGCTAAAAAGCCCTGAATTTCCAAGACCTAACCTTCTTTTTTTTTTCTTAAATATACTTGGTCCCTTTACTGCACTTTACACTTAATTGATTCAGCCTTTTTTGCTTTAGTCAGTTGATTCGCAATCATAAATGCTATCTTCAGTATTTCTTGCATTTCTTTTTCGCTGACTTTTCTATCCATAGTTTGCTGTTTGAATTGAACACATTTCCAACTTTGCGTGTTTTTTTGTAGATTGCATATTAATTTGACATTGTCCTCAACTTAACCAAGTTCTATCCAACAACTAAAAGATCTTGGACTTCAGAGACCTTTTAAAATCCCAGGAAAAGTTTTTTAATCTTTCCCAAAAATAACCTGGATACACTGATGCATATGCTGTATAATGCAACAATGTAGTGCTGGAGGATGACCATTTTAATATTTTGTCTACTTTTCTTTGCTTTATTTTGACAAAAACAGTGTATAAAGTTGTTAATAATGTCATGAGATGTTTATATTTTCTACAAGGAACTCCTAATGAAAAATTGGTATAATGTTTTCTGAGGAGGAATCAGTTTTATAAATAGCTCTTATAACTGGAGATTACTTGCAAACTAAACAAACCTGAATATTTAATTTTATTATAGTAAAAAAATGTTATTCTCAACAATTCAAATTCTTTCTTAGGCATCATGAACACTCTTTAACTACTTACTGTTCCCCGAACTACCCTGGCCACCACCCTTGGTTTTTTTCCCACCTGTCACTACTTATCCATAAACATATCTTGTTGTGCAATAGTTTTTATTTTCCTGTAAAATATTCAATAATTCCTACAAGAATATTTTATTGACTTATTTTAATTTATTTTAATAAAAAGTTTTATTAGAGTTTGTCTTTGTTTACCTGCTCAGGGACTTCTCATGAAAATGAAATGCTAATTGCTAACTCTGGAGAAAACCATATTTTAATCATTTGAGATTTTTTTTTATTAAGATACTTTCCGTTTATTGCACTTCATACTTTAATCAATTGTCTTTGCTTATGCTTTAGTCAGTTAATTTAGATAATAAATACTATAATCTTAATCTTTCCCAAATATCATGGGCACTTTAATGAAGATGAAAATGTAGTTATTTTGACAAAACAGTGTATTATGGTTAATAAATTCATCAAACATTAATATACACACGCTAAAAGCAACTACTAATGTGTAAATTGTGGCGCAATCAGTTAGCTAGCTAGCAACAACTTTTTAGGAATTCTAGCTAAAGTTTTTAGTTTTTTCCATTTGAAAGTTTAATTCTATATTATTAATATAGAATTCTAAAAAAAGAACTTTCAAAATATAATCCTAACACAAATTCAAGTCCTTTTATAGACATCATGAACGTTTTCAGTCCACTTCTTGTTCTGGATCTGCCCTGGCCATGCCCACAAATCATTGTTTTCACCTGTGTTGTACTTTGAGTTTGTGTTTCTGTCACATACTCATTTATTTCCACATTCAAACACTCAACAATTCCTACAAGAACATTTCAGCCTTTATTTTTTAAGTTTAATTACAGTTTGTCTTTGTTTACCTGCCTAGGGACAGCTAATGAAAATTAAATGCTAACGGCTAACTCTGGTTGTTGTGCTTTTTTTCTTTTTTTTTTTTTTGCTGTTTTTTTCCTTTTCTTCTTACTCTTCTTGCTCAAGCTGTAATGTTTTGGTTCCCTTGTCAAATTTTTAAAACAGATTTGATAAATCAATAGAATCATATTTACAATTAAAGTAAAAGCACAACCCCCAACATAACCTGTAGTTTTTAACAGAACATATGATGCTAATTAGCATTATTGCTAAATTAAATAAACAATGGTCAGAAGTCCTAACAAGTATCAGCTTTAACATTCCCTAGCTGACTGAATGAATAAATAATCCACAGGAATCACTTGGCTTTAAAGAGTTTTCTAGTAAATGTGTTTTAAAACTTTCTTCAGCATCACTACTTTTTCCAGACCTATTTATTCTTGTTTTGTCTGACTGCTCCTTATGGGCATAGATTGAGCCTATAAAAAAATAAATAAATAAACTGAATTTCTGCCTTCCTCATTTACCTCAGTAGTCGATCTGCCAAGATATGTTTGGTTTCCAAATTCTGATTTTATTTTATTTTTTTTGCAAACAAGGAAAGGAAGCTTTTGGGCACCAATTAGCATGATGCACGCTGCGTGCCAAAATGATCACATACTTGCCTCAAACTGTATTGCGTTATTAAGTAATGTCAAATTATATGTTTTTTGACGTTGTTCGGATGATTAGAAATGAACAAAAACAGATCACGTAGCTGAAAACTCTGAAATTCGATCCTGTTATTTATGATTTAGGAGAAATCGAGAAAATGAAGGTGGCCCACAATGATACGAATTAAGAGCGGAATGTTTATGTTACATATTACATTACGCATAATAATGACATGTTAGCGAACCATTTTAGCAGCAGGCTAATTGATTTATAAAAATGTTGTCCCATCAAAAATCTATTCCTAATCTCTCTTTAACAGTGCCGGGATAGTCTTAAGGTCCAGACCAGGAGAACCCTACAGCGTGACCTGTCCTGGTTTCTGATGAAATATAATAGTAGCTATTTAGCTACTAAAACTAACCAGTAAATTGTTAAAGTTTGTCTTACGTCACACACACAGAAGTTATCATTAGAGCCTGATGTAATACCACATAATTAATTTGCACAGAATTGTGCGGTTGTCAGTTGTCGCCTCAAACGATGCCTCTTGCTTGTGGTAACGTAGCATAAACTCAAAGTTGTTAAATTGATTTGAAAAAATAATTAGAAGAAGAAGAACTCTCCAGTGTTCAGTGAACCCTTATGGAACAGAGAAGATTGTTTGGTTACTTTGTGGACATGTGTGAAAGACTTGAACTTGACACACTGCAGGAAGTGAGTGGAGTGAGAGGACAAATCAATAAAACATGAACAAAGTAAGATAAATAAATAAAATTATGTATAAAATAGGCTCGTGCTCCTGCTGTTTGAATTCCCACAGCATGGTGACAGCATTGGAGCAGAAACAGTGGTCCACACACACACACACACACACACACACACACACACACACACATTTTCTAGGTTTCCAAATGGCTACTGCACAGAAGATCTCTTCTCTATTTTGAGGAAGCAGCCAGAAAAGTAACAGTAAGTCCTGAAGACTAATTAAGCACATAGTGGGGAGCCACAGCGAGGTTTGTCTGGAGACAAAAACAGAGAAACGAGACGTGAAATACAGAGAAATCCGACTCGGCCAAACACGAGCCGTGTATCAAAGCAGTGATTTCTCGAGATACAAATATAGTTCTCTGTGTATCTGCATGGGTTTCCCGCCGGATTCTCCGGTTTCCTCCCACTTCCTGAAAACCAGCCAGTAGGTGGATTGGCTACTATAAATTGTGCCTAGGTGTGAATGAGTGTGTGAGCCTGTGATGGACTGATGTCCTATTAAAGTGTGTGTTTTCACCTTGAACCCAGGGGTTCTTGTATAAAGCTCTTGGGTCAAGTGATTTGAATAAAGAAGTTCCTTATGGATGGATGGATACACTGTAGGAGTTTGGTTAATCCATAGATTTAGCTAAGACAAAACTTTAAACCCCCTTGAACTGATCAACTGTACCATTCCTTGTTGCTGGTGTGGTATTATTATGTTATGTAATTTTTTTTGTAGGTACTACCAGGAATTGTGGATATAAACGAAATCTAAGGTACATGAATGGATCTACATGCTACATACAAACATTTTTCTAGGTAAAAGATACTTCAGGTTCAAAATGGTTACACTTGAGAAGAGTGCATAAGTGCACCTCCATCCATTATTTACATCGCCCATCCTATTAGGTCACAGGAAACCTCAGGAAATCCCAGGAAACTCAGGGCACACGGTAGGATACACCCTGGAAAGGATGCCAGTCTATAACAGGGAAACAATCACACACATGTGTCTTTGAAATGGAGAAGGAACTTGGAGTACCTGGAGGCACCCCAAGGCATGGCGAAAACATGTAAAAGTGCACTTGCACGTGTGAAAATAACAGTTGATAAACAGCCTTTTCTGACTTACGGACCTGAGGTAATGTAATTATAATCCAAGCATCTCTGGGATTTTTACTCAGGAACTGTCATATTATTTGGACAACTCTGTGTTCCTATATCTGGGAAACTTTTTGCCAGCTTACATTTACATTTATGGTATTTGGAAGATGCCCTTATCCAGAGAGACTTACATTTATCTTATTCACACAGCTGAGCAATTGAGGGATAAGGGCCTTGCTCAGGGGCCAAGCATTTGCAGCTTAGTGGACCTGGGATTAGCTAACATTGGAAATCCTCCAGGTAACTTATTACTCTGTTTTCTTTAGTATGAAGCGGTCAGAATTTTCTGAAGTCACCAACTGAAACCAAACTTAATCTGGCTAAAAAATGAAGGATAATCGAAAGGGCCTTGTGAGAAGCTTTTCAGGAAATATGAACAAAGGGGATGTGGTAAGTTTACGGTGGCCGAGAAGTGCAAAACAAATGAACAAATCCGAAAACGCATTAACAAATCCGAAAACAAATGAACAAATCCGAAAACACAACGACAAGTCAGACAACCCGGAAACGGTAGGTATCGTTTTTGAATGGAAACTTAACGCTCATTGGACAAGACACCTGTCACTCAAGATATATAGGTATGGAATCTTATGTGTAATGTGTAAAGTTCTCCATTTAAATATAAGAAAATAACAGAATTAATCCACAGTAACCCATTCCATCCATCCATTCCAACTTTTCCCTGCGGCAGACTGTTGAACTTCATGTATACCTTGAGTGACAGGTGACTTGTCCAATGATCGGTACGTGTTCCAATCACAAACTATACCAAACTCTTCCGGTTTGTCTGAATTGTCGTGGTGTTTTCGGATTTGTTAATGTGTTCCGTGCAACAATTCAGACAACCCGGAAGAGGTAGGTATAGTTTGTGAATGGAAACTTACCGATCATTGGACAAGACACCTGTCATTAAAGATATACAGGTGAATGAAAGGTGTCTCGTCCGATGATCGGTAAGTTTCCATTCACAAATTATACCTACCTCTTCCGGGTTGTCTGACTTGCCGTAGTGTTTTCGGATTTGTTAATGTGTTTTCGGATTTGTTAATTTGTTTTCGGAATTGTTAATTTGTTTTGCACTTCTCGGCCACCGTATAGGCTAGTAGTTAAGGTGTTGGACTACCAATCGGAAGGTTGTGAGTTTAAATCGCAGGTCCACTAAGCTGCTAATGATGGGCCCTTGTGCAAGGCCCTTAACCCTCAAGACCTATTTTGTGGCAACAGTTTGGAGGAAGAAGCACAAATCTGTGAGATGATTCTGTTCAATTTTATTTATATAAAGCTTTTAACAATGAAATTACAGAAATAAATCCATTCAGGATATACATTTTAAATTTGTTTCGGAAGAGTAAGTCAGAGGTAATTTTGGAAACAAAAAAACACCCTATATCTAATATGAGGAAGAAACTTTGAGAGGAACCGTGAACCTTCATCTGCTTGACATAGGATATTGTGATTCTAAATCATGTCCTTTCAGTACCTGTGTACTATATGATCAAAAACTGCAGTTGTTTTATCAGGCAAATTCATCTTCTAGATTTTTTTGCAACTTGAAGTCTATCTTGTTGAAGTTATGAGCTGTTCACTGATGTGCAAAACTCTTCATGATAATTGCAGTCCTGAAGCCATCTCCATGGTAACTAAATAGCACCATCCACAGCAATCCATATGTTTCCCTTGGCTGAGTTCAACCGATGATCAGGTATCCACCAACTTTGAGCAATATCGCGAATAGCCAGAAATGTTCCACAATTCGAATAGAACAAAAGCACTACTGTAATTCATGCTAGCCTGTATTAATGCTAATTCCTGCTATTAGAAAAGGAAAAGCAATTCATTGAATGTACAAAGTGACAATGAGGACTAAATAAATACAAAGCATAAAGAAAGTTGTGCCCAAATAATGAGTAGTTACTTAGATCAAGAAGAATAATTTAAATGAGAAGCACAAACATTTGTGTCAGCACGTAAAGAGGTTTTGGCTGTCACTCTTTCTATTGACGATAAAACGATCGGTTTAATAAACCAATCTAATCTATAAAGCAGTTGCCATAGAAACCGCTCATCTTTTCCACTCTGCCTGCCCTTCTGTCTGTCTTTGTAAATTTTTTCATTTATGATCACTGAGTCATCAACAGCATTCGACTACAGCGACTATACTTTAACTTTACGTGTCAGCTAAAGGTTTCGTTTCCGACTTCGTCTCTTTTTCGGCAAATTTTCTGCCGAACATCTCGTGACCTGCTCTTCCAATCGCTACGAGTTCATTATAATCTCTCATATATGGCACATTATTTCATACGCAGCCCATTATTCTCCGAGCTCAATGCGCAGGGCTTTTTGTAATTTGCTTTAATTTCATCTACAATTATTGCTGTATTCATAAACAACATATGGTGTAGTGCGGTGTGTGTGGGCACCGCGACGAGAGCTACGAGTAATAAATTACAAACTCAACCATCGGTTGAACTCTTTTGTCCTTCCTCAGGAAGAAAGTCGGAGAAACGTTATTCCGCACGCCTATCTGACACCAGCAAAACATTTGATAAGGCAGCGTCGCTCGAGGAGACATGGCGTTTGCTTGCTGAAAGCGATTCATGATCAAAAAGGAATTAAAGTGTGTCAGGCAAGCAGGGAAATTCACGACGCTGATCAAAAACGTTAAACCGTGTCTAATATCCGTGTTTAAAAAACTTGTTCAGCTGTGATCACTTGGGTTAAAAAAAAACCAGATACAAATAAAAGCCAAAAGATTTTTTGTTGTTTGGTTGTATTTAAATATTCAATTCTAGAGGTTAGATTGGACTTTCTGATTGGTTTACGATGTATTAAATACACTTCTGTTTAGTCTAGAGGTAAACAGAGGTAAAGTTGTTGAATTTTCTGTAAAAGCATTTTATTTATTTATTGTTTACACATTCATTCTAAAATTTTATTATTTCTATAGTAACAACTTACAACAGGCGACAAACGGAAGACTGGTACTGCAAGGAAGGATCTATTTCTTGCTTTATTTATTTATTCTAAAAATTCTAAAAATTTTATTTATTTTTTTTTAAAAAAAAAACTTACAACAGGGGGAACGGTGGCTTAGTGGTTAACACGTTTGCCTCACACCTCCAGGGTTGGGGTTCGATTCCCACCTCCACCTTGTGTGTGTGCAGTTTGCATGTTCTCCCCGTGCCTCGGGGGTTTCCTCCGGGTACTCCGGTTTCCTCCCCTGGTCCAAAGACATGCATGGTAGGTTGATTGGCATCTCTGGAAAATTGTCCGTGGTGTGTGATTGCGTGAGTGAAGGAGAGTGTGTGTGTGCCCTGCAATGGGTTGGCACTCCGTCCAGGGTGTATCCTGCCTTGATGCCCAATGATGCCTGAGATAGGCACAGGCTCCCTGTGACCCGAGGTAGTTCGGATAAGCGGTAGAAGATGAATGAATGAATGAAAACTTACATCAGACGACTGATCCTCGAATTTTATTTTTTAATTTTTTATTATAATTTTTTAATTTTTTGCTTTGCAAGAAATTTTTCTCTGCAGGAAATAATTAACTTGTGGACATTTTTCAATGCTACATATCAGATTGGATTTTCTAATCAGATTATGATTGAATTGAGATCTGGCTCTTAAACTTACGCTCTCATGATTGAACTGATTCAACATAAATTGGTCCAAAGATTAAATCTAGAACTGATCTAATGACCCTAAACATCATTAACACCTTTTTTTAAAATGTCTACATGTATCCCATGAGGCAGGAAACTAAAGATTAAAGCTGTGCTACTACTTCCTGTAGTTTAAAGTCATTAGCTCATCTTGCAGCACTCTCCTGCTTGGCTCGGCGCGTTACGAGTTTCCTGTTACACCATTCGGTTTTCCTAACGCCTCGACAATAAGAAGTTTGCTGGTCAACGTACGGGTGAAAACTTTTCCAGAGATCTGCATGTGTTAACACCAATCTACACACACACACTGCACCTTTTTTTAATACAATCAACACCGTTATTGTCAAACTGACTTGTCACCCATATTAACATGTTTGATGCAGCGTAAGATATGATAAAAGGAGAGAAAAAAAACAAAGCGTCAAACGCGACTCAGTATTATTTGCAGGTTTTTACAAAATGGACGCTGATTATACAGCGTAGATGAGAGGACTATTGGAAAAAAGCATCACCTGGAAGCAGGAAGGCAGAGAGAGAGAGAGAGAGAACAAGAAATCTTTCTGAAGTCTTTGTCTTTTTGAGTCTCCTTTAGCGAAACATGCCGACACCTAATCCCTCCATCTCCATTAATGGTGCTCTTAGCATCCATTTGCTACCTGAGAATCTGGCAAGCAGCAGCACCTGCGTGTTAGTGAAACAAGAGTCCTCGTCACCCTCTCATTCAGCGGCACACGGATAACGGGCGAGTCGTGAGCCGCCGCCGACTCAAGGAGCGCTAACTATGAGGAATGATGTCGATTTATCATGATATTACAGCCACTGACAGGGAAACACACCTGTACTTTTTTATGTAATTTATTGACTGGCTTGTGGATGTGAGCGAGAGAGAGAGAGAGAGAGAGAGGGAAAAAATTAGCAGCGCTTTAATTACTGCTGCTGCTGGTTAAAATATTAATGGAGCACAGAGTGTTGCATGCTCATTTCTGTTGATTTTTAATTAGCAGTAATTCATTTCGCACAAAGCATGTTGATGCCTGTGCCGCAGACATTAGCGAGGAGGCTGAATAAAGATGTTTTTCTTTTTTCCTCCCTCTCTCTCTTTCTCTCTCTTTGCAAGGAGGTAGGGTGCAGACTGAGAAGAGAGTTAAACGAAGGGAGAGAGGGAGGGAGGGACGGAAAGAGAGAGAGAGAGGGGAAGGGAGTGTGTTTTGGAGTGCACTCAGGCCAGGGGGAAGACAAGGACTGCCACCCACCAGCTCTGCCTCGCACCTCATGCCAAGAAACCTCACCGAATATCAACCGTACACTCCTCCTTTACCCCTGTGGATGGAGCAAACACAATTTACCTCTCTAACACCACCAACCCTCCACCCCTTCGTATAAGGAGATCGGGATGCAGATATCACCTATATATCGTCTCTGAAAATAAAATCGCACGCGCTCAATACAAGCTCATCTCGATATTGTTGATATTTGATGTGTTTGTGCTTGTGTGTGTGTGTGAAGCTGCTGGATGCCTTGCCTCCAAATGAAGCAATTTGTGTCTAGGCGACAGATGTGCACATGTACAGTAGGCCTATTATCAAGCGGCGGTGATTAAATATCCTCTTGAGCGCTAAAACATGCTCGGGATATTTTCGATAAGGTACGAGGTCTCGGATTTCGGGAAAGCACCGGTAGCGGCGTTTGTCCAGGTGTAGGGCAATGCACATTTCTGAAAACTGTATACACACACACACATCCCCACCCCTTCAGCACACATTCGGTGGTGGCGTCCGGGTGGCATCTGGGATGCCGTGATTGAGAAGTGTAAATAAATAATAATTCCTGGAAAGAGGACCGGCACATCAGCATCTGTCTACTCCCTTGCTAATAGTTTGATTGTGGCGCCATCAATTTAACACTCTTTGTTTTGTGATGGAGCCCTCGTTTAGGAAGAGATATTTCCTCTTTTAATTGAACTAAACGGCTTTGTTCGAGGATCTCTCTCCCCTCATTTTCGGCATTTCGATATGGAATAACGATAACGATAGCTACGGCAGCCACATGTTCCAAAACCTTTTGGACCATTTCCGTAAAAGCTGCCAGAGAAACAGTGTGCGAGTTTGTGCATCTCATTGTCATTCAGCTAAATCCAGTTTTAGATTCTCTGACAGATTCGGCTTGTTCTTTCGTTTGGTTTTTGTTTTTGTTTGTTTTTTTAGGTCAGAACTTTGTATAGATTAGGAGACGTTGGTGAAGTAGCACAGGAACTCAGACTGTCGGGTTCCTGCAGTCAAGAATGCTTAAATTCAGTGCAAGTAAATTTGTCATTTTTTATTTTTGTTTTGCAGAAAACTACTTGTGGTGAATATACAAATCACAGGATTCTTCTTTTAAACTTCTACCAGTGACGACACGTGAATCATCGAGGACTGAAAGCATGTAGTGTTAGGGTTATGTCACACCACGGCACATGAAAACTTTTACGCTCTTTTGAATATCTTGCTTTATTTTTGTGTTGATTTCTGTGATTTCATCAAAAACTCAGGAAATCTTTATGTAACTAATCAAACTAGGAGCGTATTTATCAAGCCTTACAGTAGCTAGTTCATTCATTCATTCATCTTCTACCACGGGGAGCCTGTGCCTATCTCAGGTGTCATTGGGCATCAAGGCAGGATACACCCTGGACTGAGTGCCAACCCATCGCAGGGCAAGTAGCTAGTTTATTCATTGTTATTATTATTATGTTTAACATTTTGCGCAAACCACCGAGGCAGTTAGAAATTGGGATAAGAAAACATCAGCAATAAATCAAATCAATCATACAGATGATGATATATTACAAAGAGACCATACAGGGAGAAAAACTAAACCAAACTGCGTTACACTGCTCGCTTTCCGAGGCTGCGTTTCCTTTTTGGTTGCAGAAGGTCTTGTGGTCTTGGTCTGCTTCCAAGACAACTCGAATGCAGCGAGTCAACTCTGAATCAACTCCGACTGCAGGAAATGAATCAAACGTGCAAAATGTGTGCCAAGTTCAAGCATTTCTTTTTATATACTAAAACTCGGGAAATATGTTCTGTAAAAAAATAAAAAATAAATAACCAAAATAAATAAATCTGGTTATCTAGTAGTAAATTTATTCATTTCATCATTTAAATCGAATAATTTTAGTTTTTGATTTGATTATTGTTTCAGCTTCCACAACTGCACTTTTTCTGATGATTAATTTCGCAGTAATTAAAGTGAAATTGTTCAGAATCGCACAATCAGCTGTCTAATTTCCGACAAGTTCGTTTGTGAGTCCAGTTCCTCTGAAGGTTTCTTCCTCATGTCGTCTCAGAGAGATTTTCCTCACCACCGTCAGGATCAATTGAAGGATCAATTTAAAATTCATTCATTAGATGAATTGAAATGTGTAAAAATATATAATTTCGACTTTAAACCTTTTTCTTTCTACTTTAAATCTTTTTCTACCCTTTCGGAGGCTTCTAGAGATCCAGCTCCAGTTGTGTTCTGTTTCATGAAGATTTTGGACCTTCAGTGAGAAAAGACCAATCCTGAGATCCTGAGGTATCTAGAGATGTACCAGCTCAAGCGGGTAGGCGTGGCCTATTTGATAATCTAACCCTAACCCTAACCGTAGTTTTTGGTTGTTTATTTGTTTTCGAAAATAGCTTAACTGTAAGATAATAAAGCATAATAGATATAAAATATAAAATCTACCTGTATGACTGTTTTGTCCTTCATTATCCATCGTATGCTTTTTTTTTTTGAAAGAGGGCGTTTTTCCAAGACCTCCAGAAACACGCCCACTTTACGTCGTGGTAACGAAACCCCTGGAATTTAGTGAATGCCAACTCCGTGTGGTCTTTGAGGACAACAACTTCCTCGGTCAGACTGTATCTGACTGTAGAAAGGACATTATTCATAATAACTTTCTCAGGTGTTTATAACAGTTTATAATCACAACCTCCAGTGTCACCCAAATGAGGATGAGGTTCCCTTTTAAATCGGTTTCCTCTCAAGGTTTCTTCCTCTTCCATCTAAGGGAGTTTTTCCTCATCACAGTCGCCATGGTCACCTCAGACTTGTTCGTTAGGGATAAATACAAACACATTTAAATAGAAGTCTAATATTAACATTTACATTTACATTTACAGCATTTGGCAGACGCCCTTATCCGACGTACATAAGTGCTTAAATCTCTAACATTGAATACATTAATGCTGGTTCACTAAGTTACATAAATAAGATACCATGAGTTTAAAACATTTGTTCAAAGTTACAATGAAAAAGTGTCAAAGGTGTCAAAGATAAGGAAAAAAGTGCTAGTTGAAGTGTTTCCTGAATAAGTAGGTCTTCAACCGCCGCTTGAAAATAGCCAGTGAATCTTGAATTAATTTTATATATTAATTAACATTAATCTTGAACTTTTGTATTATATGAATTTTTGTATAATAAACTTTTTGTATTGTGTTTCTTCATGTTCTGTAAAGCTGCTTGGAGACAATGTCCGTAATTTTAAATTGAATTAAATCGATATCAAATCGGATAGAAAGATGTGAAGCGAGTGTCAGCGCTGGATTCTCAGTGCCAGCGATTTCTGCTTGTTGGATGGATTTAATGATGATGTGGAGAGTGAAAACAAACCTAAAAAAGAACAGCACAACAGCAAAAGAATCAGTAAGATCGGTTTCATTCTGCTTATATGCAGAAAAGAATAATAGAATAATAACTGTGGAAGTGACAAAGTACTATTTTAACCTTGTGACTTTTAACCTTGAGTCCTGCTTGAAAATTCCATTCACTTCACCTCCATTTAAAAAAAATAATAAAATAAAAATTCAGCCTTGAGAAAAACATGAAGCGAGCTTTTGAATTAGGGTTAGGGTTCGGGTTATCGTCGACCTTAATGAATTGAATAAAACCTTGTGAGCTTCAAGCCAAGTCATTTATCAAGCTTTGTTTAGATAGATTTACTTTCTGGAAAGAAATTCAAGTAAAGTAAGAAGTGAAAATGATCAAATAAAAAAAAAAAGAAATTAAATTTTTAAATTTAAAAAACTTTCTTTAAAATTTCCACAAGTAAATTATGCACTTTTACAATTAAATATTATATATGTTTATTATATATTATGCATATAAATAATATACAAATTTATATTAAAAACAAACAAACAAACAAACAAAAAATGAGTATTTCTGATTGTACGGACTTTACATCGTAAATATTTTTTTTGACTTTACAGTAATGTCTCTATACATGACTGCCTGTGGATTTTTTTTTATCACCATTTTTTCCTTTCTGGAGCGTAAGGCGGGGATAACATGCATGCCTGGAACTGTCAATCTCTCCTTGACGTCTTTTTCCCCGCTCCAAATCGGAACAAATGCACGCGTTCGAAACAAAATCGTGCACTTCCGTACGCAAGAGCGGCTTTCCGTGAGCTCGTCGCTACACGACAAGACGTCTGTTCCGTCTGGGATGACCTCATCCGTAATTGGGAATTGTGGGAATTTCTGTTAAGTGGGCTCAAGCTTGAACACACCGCTGACGCCAATCGTGGGCACCCGTGGTAACGGCGGCGTTTGTAGCACGTGTGACGTTAAAGACGACCTGGCAGTTATGAGACAGAGTGACAGAATAGAGAAGGAAAAAAAAGTGTGTTCATGGCCATCGGAATATGGCTGATGGGAGCATAAATAAAGCATAGCGGAACATCTGGTCTTTGTTGTGCGTTCAGCTTTTTAATGTCTTCCAAGAGCGACTCTGACGCTTCGCTGCCTGCTACTCCTTGCTCCTCACTTGGTTTTAGCATAGAATTATAAACCATCTTCGGGGAATTAAGCACCCGCCATCCCCCTACACACACACACACACACTATACACACCATGCCACCTCTATGTCGTCCCCCTCCTTCCCTCCCCGTTCCATCAACACCATTTGCAGGAACTTTCCTACTTACTTAGTTCATTTTTTAAATCTTTTATACCTCGTGGGACGCCGTATGTGAGCATGTGTGAGAGTGTTTGTGTGTACGTGTGTGTGTTGCTACAATTAAAATTCGCACCACTCCGTCCTCGTCCTCCGTTCCGTTCACGCCGGCGCGACGGAGGCTTCTAAATTTCTGATTACTTTCAAAAAGGACTCGTCGTGCAAGAGGCGCAATTAAGAAGCCGCAGACAATGAATTAAACACGAAGCATTTTAAAATGTGGAACGATCAAGGTAACACACTCGACCAAACAGGCCCTTGACAACGCAGATTCATTATCGCGCCGTGCCTGACCACCTCTGGAGTTCTCCAAAAGCCAGATGAGAACTTTTGAAGAGAAAGTCTACATATACATGTGTATGTGTGTGTGTAACCAGACAACGGCATTGTTAAGCTCTGAAAGATGTTGAAACATACATGGCTGTGTGGAGCGTCAATATTTTTGGAACTTTGAAAACTAAGTTTCCCCGTAGAAGGTGATCTTAAACCCATGAGTGGCCGTATTCCTGAGAGAACCATCATTTTCCTGTGGCACAATTGGAGGAAATGCAGGGCTACAAAAGGCATTTTTATAACCATAAATACACACACACACACACACACACACAAAAACCTTGTTATGGACTCTGTGCTGTGAATTGGGCCTGAGAGAGCTCTATATAATTGGAGCGTATCCTGCTTCAGATGAGGCTCAGGCTATTCATATATTTGGATTTAGGGTTTCAGCAGATGTGTGAATTGCTAGGAAATGACGTGAGCAAAAAGAACGGCTATCGAGATAAGAGTTAGCGGCCTGATTGAGTGTTAAATCATGGTGAGGTCTGGTTACGGAAATGAGATAGCGAGACGGCGTTGAGAGATTTATCAGTTCAGCGAGACAGGAAGATGATGATTTGACGGCTTTTTGGCTTTCAGGCAGAATCGAATCGGTGCTCTTTTGGGTTTCTGTCTTTTTATTTTAATCGAGATTTGGATAATGCATTAATTTGCATTTGGGTCGATTGGAAAATTTCATTCCAGCACTATCCAATGCTACACGGACGTAACTTTAAAGCTAACCTCTTCTTTAAAGGCTTTCTATTCTTTTTTTTTTTTTTTTGGTAGGTTGGAGCATTGCTGTGAGGATTTGTGATCATTATGCTCAAGAGCATTAGTGAGATCAGACACTGATGAGATGATTAGAAGGCTCCAGCTCCAAGTGGGGTTGAGACGGGATGCACTTATTTCCAGGGACAGCGTAACAGATTTTGCATCCTCGGGTAGGCGTGGCCTATTTGATAATCTAACCCTAACCCTAACCGTAGTTTTTGGTTGTTTATTTGTTTTCAAAAATAGCTTAACTGTAAGATAATAAAGCATAATAGATATAAAATATACCTCTGTGTATCTACCTGTATGACTGTTTTGTCCTTCATTATCCATCGTAGGTACGCTCTTTTTTTTGAAAGAGGGCGTTTTTCCAAGACCTCCAGAAACACGCCCACTTTACGTCGTGGTAACAAAACCCCTGGAATTTAGTGAATGTCTGGGTTGAGGAAGAGTCAGGGCTCTGTGCAGGAGTTCTTCCACTCTGATCTTCACAAATCACATCTTCATGGAACTCAGGGTGCAGATTGTTTTGTGCACAGGAGCATTGTCATGATGGATCAGTGTTCAGGCCTCATAAGTTCTTCTGAAATAATACAAAGTCTCTCTCTCGCTCTCTCTCTCTCTCGCTCTATCACCCAGATATCAGCTCTTCAGACAGAAAGTGGGTCTAGAACTTTCTCATTTCACCCTGGATCTAATCACCTCTTCTTTTTTTTTTTAGAGCTCGTCTGTACACTGTGTAGATGAGTCCTTTGTTTTTGGTAGAAAACTTCAGCAAAAGGAAGGTTCAGCTTTCCGTGAAGGATCCAAAACGCATTCAGGAAGCCCAAAGGAACTAACCAAAGAACAATGATTCAGGAATCATCAACAATGTGAGGCTTCGTTGGATCTATGCTAGTGACTAAAATATTCTGGGTTGCTTTTAAAAATGTGGATAAATAAGGATTGTCGTCATCCTTCGTAAACCTCGAACCCAAGCTTTTTTCTTAGTTAACATCTGTTCTTTGGAATTTTTTTTTCTTTCTAAATTAAGTGCATGTTTTTTTTCTCATTTCTTTTATTATCTATCTGTTTCTGAACCAAATTTTATTATTTGCAAAGTAATCACAGCTCAATTTTTCACTAATAAGCATGTAGCCTCCCTAAAACACAAGCACGAGACCATAGCCTGAAGTTAAGAATCCGCCAAAATCGTACTTTTTACTTTTTTTTCTCTCCTCCGCTTTTAAAATTGACCATTAATTAGTCCTTAAATAGTTCATTTCTATTTCAAATTGCCGTTTATTTGTCAAGATTATACTTAAAGCAAATACTTAATTAATTAAACATGAAAGTCACACCTTTTCTGAGTGTTTGAGAATACAGATGTAGCAGATGATTTTTCTTTTTTTCTTTTTTTCTTTGCTTCCCCTTCACAAATCCTGCCGTAGCTGGCGTCAGATTTGTTCAACTCTTTATCACGTTAATTAGCACCTCAATCCTGTCCCCTTTGCAAATGAGGGGTAGGTGACAAGGTGGGCTTCATAATGACTTAAGACGCACAGAGCTAACAAGTTATTCCTCCCTCCACAGCTGTTAGTTCCACTTAAACCCTTCAAACCTTTTCTCTCCCTTTGCTTTATTTATTTCCTCCTGTATTTTTAGTCGACGTGGCTAACCGGGTTGCTGTGCGTGCAGCCTTGCTTTTTTTTCGCACCTTTGTAATGTGGGAAGTTCTTTGGGCTTCTGAACGTGAAGCAAATCTAAGGAAATTAGATTCATTGATAGTTTAAAAGAGCAGGTGTGAGATCTCAGAAATTAGACTGTTACTTTGTTTGTCATATTGCTGAAATATTGTGGAGATATAAACTTTGCCCGAAGCACTTCGTGGCTCCTAAATGGCAGGTTGTGATGGAGAAATTTGTCAAAAACATTCTTTGTCTTTTCGTTCATCTACTGTTTTATTGTTGGACCATTTTCAGGGTTCAAGCAATTACAGAAATTGTGCCTTGTGTTTAAGATGAAATGCGATTATTGACTGTCCCTTATAAACAACCAACCAGATCAATTAATTGCCTGACAATTATAATCGTTTGGAATTGAGGAGATGATGTCAAGTCTTTGTGCAGTTTTTTACATTTACATTTATTTACAACATTTGGCAGACACCTTTATCCAAAACGACTTTTTTTTTCTTCACAACTAAGCATTTGAGGATTAAGAGACTTGCTCAGGGGCGGCTTTGTGGACCTGGGATTCGAACTCTCAACCTTCTGGTTGGTAGTCCAACACCTTAATCACTAGGCTACCACATCCCAGTTGTGATCATTTGTACATGATTATTTTTCTACATTCATAGATTTTAAAATAATGGAGGACAGGAGTCCTGTATAAAAAACATTAAAAGAACAAAGTTTATGAAGCATGGAATCTTCTAGAAGAGTCACAAAAAAGAAAAGCCACAGAGATTACTAGCTAGCTAGAAATTAGTCAGCTAACAAATGAATTAGCGGATCATAAAATAGAAAAATAAATAGAACAGCAGAAAACATTAAAAGAACATAATTCAAGAACTGTGCAGAAGCTTCTAGAAGTGCTAACTAAAGAAAAATTCACAAATTATTAGAAAGTTATTACTAGTTTCCCAGTCAGCTAACAGACAAATGAGCAGATCATAAAATAATAAAGTAAAAATAAATAAATAAATGAATATGTAGAAAAACATGAAAACAGCAAACAGTTGAATTAGCATATAATAAAATAGCTAATTAGTAAATGAAAAATAATTAAAAATGTAGGAAAAAAAGCTTAAAGGAGTATGGTATGGTAAGGAGAACTGACAAACAAAAATCCCAGAGATTATTAGCTAGCTAGTAGCCAGTCAGCTAAGTGATGGATTAGCAGATATACAAAATAACAAAGTAATAATCAAGACATAACAGAAATGTGGAAGAGCATAAAATAACCTGGTAGAAGAACTGTAGGGAAACTTCTAAATGAACTATCAGATAATAAAATAGTTAAAAGTCAATAAACATAATAGAAAAGTAGAAAAACTTAAAAGAACATGATACAAGACAGACATGGTAGAAATATAGAATTAAGTTGTAATTACGTTACATGTGTTTTATTTCTTTTATATGACAGCAGTTTGATAACATCTTCAATTGTTTGTTGATAGTGAATGAAATGTACATTTTATCCATTTATTGTAGCTTGTTGCGGAACATCTACAAAGCCAGTTAGGAGTTATAGCAGCAATAAACAGTCGGTACCTCACCACCTTCTGTAAAGTTTCCTTGAACGAATGAACTCCATCTTATTTAAAAATGAATGCTGAGGTAAATTTCACCAATTTGCTAACTATTAACTGGGCACGTTTAACTAATATAGCTTGCTTTCTAGCTGATGGTAAATAGCGGTTATTTACATGAGATCTGATTCATTCATTACTGTAAGTTAGTCGATATAGAAGCTACAAACATTCGTTAACTTTTTTCACACTTGAAGTAAAAAACGCAGCTCCTCATGATACAGAGAAACCGCAAAGCGTACAACTTGTTACAAAATGCTGACACACAGCGTATCAAGGGTGACAGTAATTACACTATTATTATTTTTTTATCTTTTTATCATCAGGTGCAGAAACCAACCTAAAATCTCCCGAGTTAGCTGTCAATATAGAAACGATAACGTATTCGAGCTTGCATGATGATATTAAACTACAAGCCGGTGATATTTTCTTAGCTGTTCTTATGGAAGACGATTCAACGCTTTCTGACGAATCAGAACAACCATGATACATACTCAGACTCCACGCTTTTATCCGTCAAGGCCACACAGCGAACAAGGACCAAGCGTAGTGCTGGATGATTGTGGCGTCTGGCATGCACCTGTTTCACTGGCGAGAGATGAGCCATCAGAGTGAGTGCTTGCCCGTTGAGTGGCGCTGCACATCGAAGAGTTATTGCTTTAAAATGGACGCACAGCGACAGGTTTCGAAAAGGAAAACAGGTTCAACTAGTGCTTCAGATAATAAGAGGCTACTTCAGCTGAAATTTCTAGAAAATGAACAAGTGGGCATGCAGTGAGTAAATAGCATTGGATAATGTTTTGGAGTGACTGTTTCAGAGAACACATAGAGAAACAACGGCCTCCTATAGTTTCATATAATTTCATCATCTTGCTGTTGTTGCAGTATCGCTGTCAATGTTGTTATATTGACAGGAATCCTCTGTCTTTGTCAGATTTCTGTTTCGCTCTGCAATAAAAAAGAAAGAACAACAACCGTTATATATACGACCTAAATAACAGACTTTTCAATCAGGTGGCATTAAATCAGGACAGAACCGATTTGAACCGGTTTCTCAAACGAGTCACTTGTCTGTTTTGTTGCAGCTTCCTTGTGCATAGAAGATCATTTAATCACCTTTAATTTAATGGTGAAGCAAATTTTAATCTGAAACAGTAACATTTTTTGCATTACTTAGATGTACTATATATATGGTATAATTAAAAAAGTGCATTAACATTCAGTATAAACTAACAACGTCATGTAAAACGTCTTCAAGAGAAAATCTTTTTCATCTTTTCTCTTAAGGTTGATGAAGATAAGAGTGATGTTTGGAAAAATCACAGATTAAAGCTGTAAAAAAAAGATTAGAAGAAAATAAAACATTGATTGCATAGATAAGATGCAATAGAATAATAATAATAATAATAATAATAATAATAATAATAATAATAATAATGAAAAAATTGTGGATTTCTCTTTCACTCGCACACACAAAATGCACTAAACCAATAAAAGACAATGTATGAAAACCTTCATAAAACCCATTAAATGCAGCACAATATTAGATTATGCAATAAAGCAGATTGCAATAAAATGGCAACCGACAGATTATATATATATATATATATATATATATATATATATATATATATATATATATATATATATATATATATATTTATTTATATATTTATTTATTTATTTATTTATTTAAATAACAGTAACTCTTTTTCCATCTAGTGTGGTAAATGTATACAGGACAAACATAGAACCATGGAAAATCACATCATGCAAGCATGTAGAACGTAGTGCCATTTAACCGCATTAAGATACAACATTAGCCTTTAGTCTTTTTAAGCCTTGTGTGTGTATATATATATATGTATATAAATGAAGAAATCTACTCACTGATTTGCCAGTTTATGAGTTGCTAAATCTGTATACTTAATAAATTGTCAATTCCGTGTATACACTTCAGTGCAAATATCTTCGACCATTGAAGAAAATTGTGTGTGTGTTAAAATTAAGCCACTTATCTTCAACTGTTCATTTGCTTGAAAGCTTGAAATAATAAAACCTATTATTGGTATTTTAAAAAAAAAAAAAGCAGAAATATAATATAAAATTACAGGGGTTTAATATGGATGCTGAGCAATCTCAGGAAAACTGAACAGGTGATTTTTTTTTAAATGTTTCAAATAGTTCACAGTTCAGCTGGGATGAGATTCAGGAAGTGGAATATTGTTTACCATTAAACATCGTCTGCATGTGGATTATAATAATGTTTGAAGTGGTTATTTTACTGAATATATATATATATATATATATATATATATATATATATATATATATATATATATATATATATATATAATTTAAAAAATGTTTAAATACAAATCTGTGTATTTTCCACAGTATTTTGTAAATTCCAGTGTTTCAGATCGGATTTATTTATCCTGTTTATTTAAAAAAAAAAAAAAAAACAGTCATAACCAGACCATCAGAGAGCCACTGCTAAAGAATCCACAAGAATCATCTCCTAAAGATCAAGTCTAAAATTCTCGTTCTGTTTACGCTCTTTAGTATATTACAAACTCTTACAATTTGTCTTTCTAAAAAAAACAAATGAAAAATAAAAACAAAACAAACAAAAAAAACGTTCTCCAAGGCTAAATTCTACAACACGACTCCTTACAATCCACGACTTGGCATTAGATCGAGGGTTCTTTTGAAGTCAAGGACACTTTCTGTACGTAAAAAAAAAATCCAAGGACTCTTAAAGAACAATACGACGTAAAATAAGCAAATACGTGCTGTCGTGTTCGTTTATTTGAGCCGTTAAAGCACGAATGAACTCCCTGCTCATCCAGAAGGAGATTTGAAACACTGCATATCATCATAATCATAATCAGCTACGGACACCTAATCAGCCAAAACCTAGTAAGTGTACTTACTTCCTATACTTATTTTGGTTCTTAAGTATTTGTAACAAATCAAAAAAGTTTTTTTTCTTTCATCCAAACAGTAATTGTTCACTAAATCAATTGAATTAGCTTAGCGTCGACTCAACTTCATCACTGTAGAAAAAACAGCGAATAAAATTGAATTTTATCATCTCTCCTTAACTCATGCTACACAATGTATTGTAGTTCATGCTACTGCTATATTTTTGGAGCTACCTCAGTAAAATGTCATTATGCTCGATTAAACAAAGAAAAATAAGGCAACTTCTTTACCTCCCTTGAAGACATGAATTCTATCTTGTTTTAAAAAGGATGCTGAGGTAAATTTGCTAAAATTAACCGGGTACATTTAACTAAATTGGGTTGTTTTCTTTGCTAATGACAGCTTACACTTTGTAAGTACCGCTTTTTAGCTAACAGGAAAAAGTAGTTATTTGATTGTTAAATGTCTAAAATGTTAGTGCTAAGACTTTATCAGAGTTTATCTTCTCAAAACAGTGAATAGTTTGGTGTCATTTTAACTGATCTAAAGCTAATTCTGCTGTAAATTTAAGAAATCTATAAAAAGCAGAGGCTTCCCGGTGCGTGCGGCCATTTTGTCATCACTCCGTAAACGGGAACGAAACGGCTAGTTGAGAAGAGTAGCCTAAGAGTTAAAATAGCGAAGCAAGACCTGACACAGAGCATCAGAGCCATACACAAGCATCCTGAGGTAAATGTTGAGCTAAGTTTCCTTTCTTTCCAACATTTACCTTTCTGTTAATGTACACAGACACACACATGTCCCTCTGACGCTTCTAAAACACACTGCGGCACAGAGATTATTGACAGACTGCATTCGGCTCTCTGTCCAGTAGTTAAAGTATGGATTAAACATTGTGATGTTATTTAGAACACTGCTTTTTGTGTTCCTGTCAGGTAAACGACATCATGTAAACCTGTGTAGAGCCGATTCTGACACTGCGATGTAGTTGCTTGGCAACATCTCAATTTAGCCTTGCGGTGGAGGTGTGTAGGATCATCGCTGATGTGTGTGTGTGTGTGTGTGTGTGTGTTGACATTCAGATCTCTATCAGGTGTGGAATTAGAGACAGTCACTAGCACTTGGTGACTATCTGCAGTATCTTTGGCATACTGTCAGCTCTCTGACCTCCGATTAAACCTTTATGACGAGGCTTGAAATGAGGCTAAGTAAAGTTAAGTGTTAACGGTCCTCATTCTTCACAATTCTCAACTTTTTTTTACCCAGTTAAGGGTCCTTAGTTTCTCATTTTTTTTAAATAATAATTAGAGATTATTAGAGAAACACTCAGATCTTTTTGTACTTGGTTATGAGGCTTTGACTTGGTTGCTTTTCAAACCCTAAACTGTTTTACAGCCTTCAAGTTTTTCAGAAAGATTTTTATCTGCTTCAGACTAGAAATTAACAGTTAAAGAATTACGAGCCCACAGAACAAGATTACATTTACATTTACATTTACAGCATTTGGCAGACGCCCTTATCCAGAGCGACATACATAAGTGCTTAAATCTCTAGCATTGAATACATTAATGCTGGATCACTAAGTTACATACTTAAGATACCATGAGTTTAAACCATTTGTTCAAAGTTACAATGAAAAAGATTAGAACAAGCTTGACTAGAAATAAGTTTAATAATCAAATATATGGTTGTTTGTTATCTAATGATAAGAGATACCTGATTATTTTGTCCAAATTTAAGATTTTTTTTCCTAATTTTTTTTGTAGAAATAACATTCTCATTCTCTCATTTTAAATGGTTCTTCTTTTTTAGTGGTTCTTGTTTAGGGTAAGGGTTCTGGGCCAGGGTTTAGGGATAGGAAACCTTAGGGTTCTTGATTAGGCTTATGCTGCAGGATTAGGGTTTATGATTTGTGTTAAAGTTCTTGGTTGGGCATAGGTTTTGCGGTTAGGGTTCTTGGTTAGGCTTAGGGTTTGGGGTTACGGTTCATGATTTGGGTTAGGGTTTTTGGTTAGCCTTAGGGATTAGGGTTAGGGATAGGTGTTTTAGGGTTCTGAGATAGGGTCCTTGGTAGGGGTGTGGGGTTAGGGCTCTGGATTCAGGGATAGGGTTCAGAGTTCTGGAATAGCCTATGGTTTAGGGGAAGTATGAGGTTTTACAGTCACTACTAACAGTCTTACTCACATACTAACGGTCAGTAAATTTTCTCTCATGCGAAGATCTTCAGAGATTCTTCATTACGTATATCATGATAAACTTGCTTGCTTATTTATTTATTTATTTATTTATTATTTTTTTTATTTCAAGCAAGAAAAATACAAAAATTTGTGACAAAACAAGTGATTATAGCTGTTCATAGACGTTTCACTGCATTAAATCTAACTAAAAAAAAAATACATGTTCACTTGTAAAAAATAAATAATAATAATATATACTACTGTATAGTAGAGAGGAATAAAACATTTGTGATTAGAAAATCATGTCACGTTGATCATTTTCCTATAACAGCACAGTCCCGAGTGGTTTATTTCTTACTTAACATAGTCGCAGGACTTGATCAGTCCATCTGAACGAACATATGGAAGAGGGAGATAAAAGCTAAGATATGGAGGATAGCCTTGCATAACAATTAGTCTCATAATTAACAATGTTTCAGTGCTCTGTTTCCCGGCCAAATTCATTACATGCATCAATCTCTATTTGATTCACTGCTTCGTAGCTGCACAACACAAGGGCAAGAGCAGCGACTCTAAACAGACACTGAGATGCCGCTTTATTAGTTACCAGATCGGTATATCTAATAAACTCATTATACAAGGATAGGAGAGGAGACTTTACAAGCCACAGTGTTGAGCTGTTGTGACTTGTTTTGTCTCCTTTTCTTAGCTTCTTCACTTTGTTTAGTCTGCACACGTGTACACGTCTGTCTGAGATACGTGCACCTCCTGGTGATACTGCTATTATTGTCAACTATCTGCACTCAGAATCAAAGTACAGTAGCAAAGCCTAAAGCATGTAATCACATTTAAAATAAAAAAAAAATAAAAAAGCAACAAACAAACAAGAAACGGCGTTCAAGCATATCAGAGAACGCACTGTGAAATGAAATGAATTGTTCTAAAACTGTTTTTCAGATCAAATCAAAAGCTGCATTTGAGCGTTATGGTAATAAGTGTAGTAGAAACCTCAGGCATGCTGTTTATCTGCCCGATTGTTTTCATGACATGTACATTAAATGGAAATATTTTGGAAACTTTACTTGAAACTGTACTTTTTTTTTTTAATCTTATCTCTCCTTTTCAAGGGAGAACATTTGACAGATTTTGAGATACTGGTATAATGTTTAAAAATAAATAATTGCATTTGGATCGTCTTGACTTCCTGTCTGAGTACACGATTATCTGTAGGATTGGACAAACGGGCCGTTACGGAGCTAGCCGAAATAAAAATAAATAAATAAATCGATCTAAAGGGTGCGCATCTTCTCAAAAAATGGCCGTAAGATTTGTTGTTTTTATCCTTTTAGAACTACAGTTGCAAAATAAGGTTCAATGCACATTATCTCAATGTGGCTTTGCAGAACATAAGGAACATAATACAAAAAGTTTACTATTACACAAAGATTGATATTATACAAAAGTTCAAGATTAATATTAGACTTCTATTTAAATGTGTTTGTATTTATCCCCAATGAACAAGCCTGAGGTGACTGAGGTGACTTTAATGAGGAAAAGCTCTCTTAGATGGAACAGGAAGAAACCTTGAGAGAAACCAGACTCAAAAGGGAACCTCATCCTCATTTGGGTGACACTGGAGGCTGTGATTATAAATATACAGTCTGACAATTGTGTATTGATGAGGAGGTTGTTGTTGTTCATAGCAGTTATAAATTGTCATCCATTTAATTACTGCTCTTTTTGATAGCTCAAGCGGTTAAAGCGCTGGGTTGTTGATTGTAGGATCAGCCTGACAAGCTGGCACCTTTAGGACCTTGAGCAAGGCCATTAACCCTCACTACTCTAGGGCTTTTATTATATCCTATTCTATATTTCCTCACTCACTTGAAGAATGACAAAGCCCAGACTTTGAAGACTCCTTCTTAAAAATGATAAATAAAGTCCTCAAAGAAAACTTGACCATATCGAAGATTAGCATCTTCCATCCTTACAAGTCGCTGTGAAAGAACAAGCACCTTAATGTAAAACCTTATTGTTTGAATTACAGCAGAGTTGCTATCGACACAGCGTGACCAATCAGAATTGAGAAATTAACAGCGCTGTGTTATAAATACTATTTAACAATCAAGATTACGCAGTGTATTTTTTTATTACTCAATTGTAAATTGCTAAAATTAACATGGAGATAGTTAAGAACCCCCTGAAGGGACGAAGGATTCAAATTACCTGGATATGGAAGAAAGACGTAAATGGAGGAAGGTCATGGAGGACTGGACTTCTGAGGAAGAGGAGATACAGTATGTAGTTCACCAGGAGAACTTCTACATCTAAAATCTACATCCAAGTAGATTTATGGACCTTGTTGATTGATACGTTGTGAACTTCTCACACATCAACGCAGTTCTTAAACCCGCACTCTTCACCGTCCGTCACCTAATCAAGGATTTGTTCAGTTTTATTCTGATAGCACCATTCCACAGCTCAAGGACACTTTATGTCTTTACATTCCAAGCTAATATGGTGGTACGTGGGAGAGCACTAACAAACAACAGACAATAAACTATAACGAAATCAGATATGGAGACTAAAACAAAGAAAAGTGATGAATGTGTTTGAAGTTGTGGTTTAAAAGTCGAGATGGAGGTTTTGTGCGAGGATTTTTTTGGAGCTCTTAACATGGACGTATTTGATCTCTTTTTCCCCATTTTTCTTTTATTCTTTACAGCTTTAGTGGAGTTTTTTTCAGTGTTTCAGTTCCTAACATGGACCCAGGATTTTATGTTGTTTTTTTTTTGGTGTTGTGTGTTTTTTATTTATTAGTTATTACTTTTTAATTTAATTCGATTATTCTCTGCATGATTCTCTCTAATCCTTTAACAGGAGCCATAGTGAGAACTCTCTCCAGCCGTTTGGAAGCCTTACTAAACCTTACAGAGTGTGTGGTGGGACTTTCACATTTCTGCTGCATTTCCTGCTTGATTTCCTGTGCAGCCCCGAGGGCTGATGGGTAATTGCAGAGGACTCCCAGGAGGAGCCAGACTCGAGTGCTTTATCAGATAAGGCCAAAAGCACGCTCACGTGTTAAACAAGTCGGCTTATCTTGATAGAGTATCAGTCAGTTTCATGAGGTTTTCTTGTCGCAGAAATAAAAGTGAAAGCTGCTCTGAACAGGAAGTGACGGTGAGACGACGCTTCCAAGAAAGTCCTCACGGGTGAAAGGAAATGTACGCCTACTCATCTGCAAATTTACTTAAGTACAAAGAGATATAAATCCCTATATGTATTCCTACCTCATGCCTAGTGTTCCAGATCTGGATCCATCACCATCTTGATCAGGATAAAGCAAAGACACATTAAGATGTATCATGAGGAAAATCTATAAGGGTTTTTTTTATAGTATTTTATTCTGGTACTCATAATTTCTTTTGGTGTGGCGGCATTTTCTTACCTGAAAAGTGATTCTCGGGGTGCCAATATTTATGGTTTAGCTGTAGCATTTATGATTTTTGACTCTTGCTACAGCAATACAGGAGACATCTGAAATAAAATTTATTATTTTTCTTTTCTTTTTTTTATTAAGCCACAAACTAAACTAGAATCAAATACAACCAGTTGACTGAAGGGGAAAGACGCAGGAAATATGCGAAAGGCGTCTTTGCTTTCAGTCGAGTTTAGTTTGCTTTGTATCAGATTCATCTTGGTGAACTTTGACCTGTGAATTCGTGAGCCTCTGACTTGTGAGCTGGTAGAAATTAAGAACGCGGGGCAGACATCTGAAATGACGGAGCCATCGATTGTTAAGAAGCTCTCACACAAGACATTCAGCTGCTCTGGTTTTTGTGGATTGTCCTGTTATTTTGTTAATGTTTGTTTATCACTTCTGAGATTAAATGTAAGCTTAATTTCCATTGTTCAATCCTTCCAGGATTTCGTCGGTGTTTTGAGATTGTTGTGGCCAAAAAATGCTTTGCTTTTGATTTTGCTGCTTTTTAAATAAAACTTGAATTTCTTTCTGCACAGAATTTTCTTTTAAAATCCTCCCAGTGAAGACACACATACAGTATAATAACTTTCTATAACAGCTTCACTCATGTTCCACACATGCGAATATAAATAAAACGAAGACGTGACGTCACATGACACGTCTCGGCCAAAATCATAAAATTTAGAACATTTTTCAGTTTATTTCTGCAGTCGCAAAATCACAAAATGACTGTTAAAAGTTCATTACAAATAATATCTGAAAGATGTACAACTTCTTTCTTACATTCATTCATTCAATCTTCACCAAGCACTTTATTCTCAACTCATGCAATTTTCCGTCCATTAACTTAAAGCGATTTTTTGATCCTACTTTAGTCTTCAGGCATTTTGTCTGATCTTCACCTGGTGGAAACTGCCACGGCTTAAAAATCCTGTAGTGAAAATTTGTGACATCATCAGCGCACCATTGTAGCCTTAACGTTACCTTTATGACTCTCATTAAGTCCTCCGAGTCCCTTATCAGCGCATGCCACCAGACTGGTTTACTGTCACACCCCTAATGAGAGCTAATTACAGCTAAACAGGTTAGCTCACAGCGATGCGAGGGCGAAGCGAGCCGAATATCAGGCCTAAAAATATTCTCAAGCAAAAGCAACGAGCATTAAAAACGCAGTGCAAAGAACAAACCGCGAAAAAACACGTCGGGGACGTTTTTCTCTGCGTTCGATAGCGACACTGCTAGCAAGGCCGCGCTCTTTATAAAATTCTCCCTCTTTCCTGCATGCTCTGTCTACCATCCAAGAGTCATGCACATGATGGCTGGCAGCCAGCACATGCTTGATTTAACACACTCCGAGCACACGGGCAGATACACCGAGGAACAACGAGCGGCTTTGCTCTCGCTCTTCTAATGATGTGTTTTGCTAATATTCAGGTACAGCATCTGCCAAGAATTCCCACGACACGCATGTACTATACGGTGAAAGTATTTTATTTCAAATATTTTGTTTCTAATCTCAATTTCCTCCTACATATCACATTACACTGATAGTGCTGTTGCCGTTGTTTTATTGTTTGTAATTTTTTAATTGGATTAGACTTGTTTGCAGTAGCTTATAAAGCATGCGCTTAAGTACAATAAGCAGACACTCCGGTAATGTGGCATGGCGAATAGTGAACGGAATTTATTAATTTTTTTTTTTTATTAATATATATATATATATATATATATATATATATATATATATATATATATATATATATATATATATTTTTTTTTTTTAATAAGAATTATTTTGAAGGTTTTTAAAGCTTTATTTTCATATTTTTACAAAGTAGAAACGTCTCTTTTTCCGTAAATTGATATAATTCTTCGTTTGTCTTTGAAGTTTTATTGTAACGATCTAATTTTGTCTAAATTATTAATCACTGTTTTGTTAACCTAAATTATTATTCTTAATTTGCCTTTAGGTCCTAAGTATCAATTAAAAAACTTCCACACAGTGAAAACATTTTTTTTACAAGTGTATAATTGAAGCTTAATTAAACAAATAACTAGATTTTAACTAAATGATGTCTTCCTTAAAATAAATAAAGTCGTACCTTACGTTTTCTCATTTATTCCTTGGCTTTAGTGAAGCATTTTATATTAACATTTTACGAAAGATAATCCTTTTTAATAAAAATAAAACAAAAGGAAAAAGTTAGTCTAATAGACAAATTAACTATTTCCAGACTCAGCTGGATACGCGATAGGAAATTATTTTTCCATGTTATGGTCTTTTGAGCAATTTTATTTGACATTTGAAAATATTCGAAAAGTCCGTCTTCGTACCGCACGTATTAACATAATACATTTCCCATAACACACACCTGTGCGCATTAAGACACTGAGTTAATTACAGATCGGGAAAAAAACATTAACTGTTTTTTTTTTTTTTTTTTTTTTTTTTATTTATTTCCCCCCCCAAAATATTTTAACATAATAAGTCCTACAGCAGAAATTAGTGATATGGATGCAAGGATTGGGATGTAAACTGACCTGTAGATGTTAGTGTTAATTAAATTTAAAAAGAAAGAAAGAAATGGAAAGAGGTTTAAAAATACATTCAGCTTAATTAATTAATTATAGTGATATCAGTGTTACAGTCTCAATATACAGTTAAACACTCTACATAAGCATTTATACTCTGAACTCTTACTGTATTTTTAGAGTTTCCCTTTTTTTTCCAACAGCCTTCCTGTAGACAGGATTTAAACAAATCCTTCTTCTTTGTCCTCTGTTTTACTCGTGCAGGTTGAAGCTGTATAAAAGTTTATATACAGTAGATAGTTCTGGGAACTGAGATTTTAGAATAGTCTCAGTGTTTGTGTGTGTGTGTGTGTGGGTGGGTGTGGCGGCATATTAGCATCTGTAACAATGTGTACTGTGTGTCAGTGTGTTACTCTGTAACAGTGTGTACTGTGTGTCAGTGTGTTACTCTGTAACAGTGTGTACTGTGTGTCAGTGTGTTACTCTGTAACAGTGTGTACTGTGTGTCAGTGTGGTACTGTGTTAGTGTGTTACTGTGTGTCATTGTGGTACTGTGTGTCAGTGTTTTACTGTGTGTCAGTGTTTTACTGTGTGTCAGTGTGGTACTGTGTGTCAGTGTGTGTCACTGTCTGTCAGTGTTTTACTGTGTGTCAGTGTGGTACTGTGTGTCAGTGTGTGTCACTGTCTGTCAGTGTGTTACTGTGTGTCAGTGTGTACTGTGTCAGTGTTTTTTTCTGTAACAGTGTGTACTGTGTGTTACTATGTGACAGTGTATACTGTGTCAGTCAGTGTGTTACTCTGTAACAGTGTGTACTGTCAGTGTTTTTTTTGTAACAGTGTGTAGAGTAACACTGTATACTGTGTGTCAGTCAGCATGTTACTCTGTAACAGTGTGTTACTCTGTAACAGTGTGTACTGTGTGTCAGTCAGTGTGTTACTCTGTAACAGTGTGTACTGTGTGTCAGTGTGTTACTCTGTAACAGTGTGTACTGTGTGTCAGTGTGGTACTGTGTTAGTGTGTTACTGTGTGTCATTGTGGTACTGTGTGTCAGTGTTTTACTGTGTGTCAGTGTTTTACTGTGTGTCAGTGTGGTACTGTGTGTCAGTGTGTGTCACTGTCTGTCAGTGTGTTACTGTGTGTCAGTGTGTACTGTGTCAGTGTTTTTTTCTGTAACAGTGTGTACTGTGTGTTACTATGTGACAGTGTATACTGTGTCAGTCAGTGTGTTACTCTGTAACAGTGTGTACTGTCAGTGTTTTTTTTGTAACAGTGTGTAGAGTAACACTGTATACTGTGTGTCAGTCAGCATGTTACTCTGTAACAGTGTGTTACTCTGTAACAGTGTGTACTGTGTGTCAGTCAGTGTGTTACTCTGTAACAGTGTGTACTGTGTGGCAATGTGTTACTCTGTAACAGTGTGTATTGTGTGTCAGTGTGTTACTCTTTAACAGTGTATTCTGTGTGTCAGTGTGTTACTCTGTAAGTGTGTACTGTGTGTCAGTGTGTTACTCTGTAACAGTGTGTACTGTGTGTCAGTGTGTTACTCTGTAACAGTGTATTATGTGTGTCAGTGTTACTCTGTAACATTGTGTACTGTGTGTCAGTGTTACTCTGTAACAGTGTGTACTGTGTGTCAGTGTGTTACTCTGTAACAGTGTGTACTGTGTGTCAGTGTGTTACTCTGTAACTGTGTACTGTGTGTCAGTGTGGTACTCTTTAACATTGTGTACTGTGTGTCAGTGTGTTACTCTGTAACAGTGTATTCTGTGTGTTAGTGTGTTACTCTGTAACAGTGTGTACTGTGTGTCAGTGTGTTACTCTGTAACAGTGTATTCTGTGTGTCAGTGTTACTCTGTAAAGATGAGTACTGTGTGTCAGTGTTACTCTGTAAAGATGAGTACTGTGTGTCAGTGTTACTCTGTAAAGATGTGTACTGTGTGTCAGTGTTACTCTGTAAAGATGTGTACTGTGTGTCAGTGTTACTCTGTAAAGATGTGTACTGTGTGCCAGTGTGGTAATGTCAGTGTGTTACTCTGTAACAGTGTGTTCTGTGTGTCAGTGTGTTACTCTGTAACAGTGTGTACTGTGTGTCAGTGTGTTACTCTGTAACAGTGTATTATGTGTGTCAGTGTTACTCTGTAAGAGTGTGTACTGTGTGTCAGTGTGTTACTCTGTAACAGTGTGTACTGTGTCAGTGTGTTACTCTGTAACAGTGTGTACTGTGTGTCAGTGTGTTAATCTGTAACAATGTGTACTGTGTGTCAGTGTGTTACTCTGTAACAGTGTGTACTGTGTGTCAGTGTGTTAATCTGTAACAATGTGTACTGTGTGTCAGTGTGTTACTCTGTAACAGTGTGTACTGTGTGTCAGTGTGTTAATCTGTAACATTGTGTACTGTGTGTCAGTGTGTTACTCTGTAACAGTGTGTACTGTGTGTCAGTGTGTTAATCTGTAACATTGTGTACTGTGTGTCAGTGTGTTACTCTGTAACAGTGTGTACTGTGTCAGTGTGGTACTCTGTAACAGTGTGTACTGTGTGTCAGTGTGTTACTCTGTAACAGTGTGTACTGTGTGTCAGTGTGTTACTCTGTAAAGATGTGTACTGTGTCAGTGTGCTACTCTGTAACAGTGTGTTCTGTGTGTCAGTGTGTTACTCTGTAAGTGTGTACTGTGTGTCAGTGTGTTACTCTGTAACAGTGTGTTCTGTGTCAGTGTGTTACTCTGTAAGTGTGTACTGTGTGTCAGTGTGTTACTCTGTAAAGATGTGTACTGTGTGTCAGTGTGTTACTCTGTAACAGTGTGTTCTGTGTCAGTGTGTTACTCTGTAACAGTGTGTACTGTGTGTCAGTGTGTTACTCTGTAAAGATGTATACTGTGTGTCAGTGTGGTAGTGTGTCAGTGTGTTACTCTGTGCGTGTGTGTGTATATGAGTGTGTTCCTGTGTATTCTCGGGTTGTGTACTGTGTACTTCTCATGTATCGTGTATCTCAGATTCTCTCCTTTCTTCCTACATTCCCACGTGTTCACCTCTAAGCCCAGTGTGGCTTTTTCCCGGCCGGTGTTTTAAGCGTTATTTAAAGAGCGACCCGGACGCCGCCTCAGCACAGGTGTAAGCAGGTGAACGCCGTTGTGCTTTCGTCTCCCAGCTGCAACGTTCAGCTGGGGTTCAGTGAGAGGTCACAGCACCTGCATCACTTTACACCTCCTCTCCCCAAAGATGGGCTCATTAACACAGCATTAACGCCAGGCGCTTATTTATCCTGTCACGTGCTCACGATTGGAAACAAACAGAAGAGAGAATGAATCGGAAGGAGGGGTGGCGTCGGGTCGGGGGGGTTCACGTGAAACAGTCTCCTCTTCTACTATAATATAATGATAGGACAAATACCGAGGGCTGACACATACATCCACAACCGCTATGATGTATAATAACACCATAATAAATGATTTTTTTTTTTTATCACTTCAAACTACAACCCTAATCATTCATTAAAAAAAAAAAATTAATAATAATAATAATAATTATAGGCTGTTCTGTAAAAATAAATAAATAAATAAAAAAATTAAAACAAAAGCAAACTAGATCTTTTGCCGCATTGGATATTTATGTATTGGTGGCATTAATGCAAAGATTCTGGGGTGCAATACAAACAGTTTAATTGTGTCATTTAACAATCAATAACCACTCCTAGTTAGAACAGTTTGGCTCGAGGAAAAAACCGAGAAACACTTATAAAACAGTCAGTCGTAACAAAATAACCGGTGTTCTCCTTGCGATAAACTCATAAAAAAACAAACGCTCCTTTTTATACAGAATAGTTTATACAGCAATAGCTTTGAGTTGTTATTATTAACCAAAAGGAAGACACATCGCAAACATCGAATTCCACACAAATTGCATATGTTTTTTTTTTTTTTCTCTAAGGTGGTCTATAGGTTAGTTAGTCGTTCTCCTAAGCTTATTTGCATGAGAGGAAAAATTGCATACAACATTAATCGTGAAGCTCTTAAGCATGAATCGCTTGACATACAGCACTTTGTTTTTTTTTTTGTGTGTTTTTTTTTTTGTTTTTTTTCAGTGTTTTTTTTTTGTTTTTGTGTTTTTCAGGCAACCGTTAAAGCACATTTTTTCCATTTAAAACGTTTAAGACACTTTGATTTTTACTGCCCATCAAACTTCCATTTATAAATAGTAAAATAAAATAAAATAAAAATGTGCTGCGACAAAACAAAAAAAAAAATGACGTAATTACATCCGTAAACCGCATGAATGGCAAATAAATAACGTGGGATGAGGAAGAATAAAGTGTGATTCACATTATTAAATTTTGTGAAAATCCTGAAAATTACAGTGAGAAAGGTTTTGCAAAATAATCTAACGTCGGCAGTGCCATATAGTACAAGGCATTTGTTGGCATAGTTTCTTTAAGACTGTATATTTTTTATTTTTTTTTTACAATTAATATATGTCTATATTTATTTATATATATATATATATATTTATATTTCTTCCAAACAAATAATAAGTAACGATTGAAAGAGGGGAAACTTTTCTCCTCCAGTCTACCTGAAGGTCTTGGGGGCGCCATATCCTGCGCGATCCTTCGCTTTGTAAAGAAAACGCTGTGTTGTTCAGCAGTTTGTCACCGTTAAGGCCCCCATTTTTATTTTATTATCAGTTGCATTGAAATAATAATAATAATAATAATAATAATAATAATAGTAATAATAATAATATTAATAATAATAAAAATCCAGTTAACACCACGTACGTAAACATCTATCAAAGTCTATCAAACTTCGACTGTGTTTTTTTTTTTTTAAATCAGTAGTTTGGAAGTTCAGTGTAAAAACAACATACATCAAGTGCAGTCAGCAAACATCCACGGCAACAGTTTTTTTTTTTGTTTTTTTTGAACATTTTTCTGATTTTGTTTCGTTGTGCAGGTTATTTAATAATGCGCAAAATCTTTACAGTGGAATAATAATAATACAGGGCTTTTACAAAAAGGTAATACTTGAGTATTACACAGTCCCGGGGTTTGAGAGTCTCACAGTTCTACAGCTGGAGGAGATCCGACGGTGTGCTGGAGTTTTATTCTTTCACTTCCTGCTCATGACATTGTCCTTCCTCGGTGCTTGCGTGCTCCTCGATCTTGATGGTGAAGATGCTGGTAGTCTGCGTGCCCTCGTCCAGCTCTTTGAGCAGCTCACCGTCTTTGAAGTCCGTCATGCTCACCTCGTCCTGCTCGCCGGCTGCGGGGAGAGCGATTCCTGACGTGGCCTCTTTGGGCCGTATGCAGAAGCGCTGGTTCTGGAAGAACTTGATGATTGTGTGCCGCGGGAGGTCGAGCTGGGCTGAGAGCGTGTGCACGGCCTCATCGTCCGGGTATGGACCGACATCCTGCACGAAGCTCTGCAGGATTCCCAGAGCTTCCAAGGAGATCCGAGCGCCGGTACGACCTTTAGCCTGACGTGACTCGTCCTCGGCCTCGGCGGGCGCAGCGGTGGAGGGCTGGCGTGGTGGGAGGCGGGGTCCTGTTTGCTGCTGAGGCTGGGGCTGCTGGGAAATGAGCGGCTGTGAGGGGTGGGGCAGCGCCAGGGCGGGCTGGAGCTGAGCTGTCGGTGGAGGATGGATCTGGGGCTGAAATCAGACAGAAATGCTGTTAGATCTCTGCAGGTTTATCACATTTTATCTACATTCGCTGTTGGGTTTTTCAGTTATGTAGAGCGCAAGGCGACGGCAAGGTGCTCGCTGTTTAAATAACCTGCACCTGGCAACTTAAAATATTCTGCCATTAAACCTTTAAGTGGTATCAGACCTGGCCAGAGAGCAGAGAAATAACAGAAAATAGCTCTGATATCGTGTCCCGGAGGTGGATTAGGATTTGGAAAGGAACGTCACGGATTATTATAGACAGATTTTTAATTACGTTTATATTGTATTGGATTTATTCTAGTTAAAATCTATAAAAGTGATAGTTATGTGACAGCGTGAAAGATTAACTGCGAATTGCATCACTGTAAAAAAAATCTGAAAAATGTAGTTGTTTTTAAAGAACAAACGTGTGTGTGTGTGTGTGTGTGTGACAGCATGCAGTAGTGTTAAAAATTGCAAATACAAAAAAATAAAAAATAAAACTATTTAAAAAGCCTGGATCTGTTCGTCAAACTGAAACTGAATAAAAATAGATAGTATTAAGACATAGAAAAGGTGGAAATCTGTGAACGATGAACAGTTTGAAGATCCTGGAGCCTGAGCAGCAAATGTTTGTGATCCCTTCCTGATGACGTCTGAAATAAAACCATGTGAATTCTGAGGTATTAGAATCAAGCAGGTATGAACTGGACACACTGGGTTTAAAGGCGTGTACAGACGCCGGGGTCCGGTTCGGTTCGCGCTCGCTCGGAGCGGGTCACGACGATGAGATCAGATCCAGGAAATTCCCTTTACCGTTATCTTTTCCGTGAGAGCTCATTAGCACCGGGCTCTTTTTCATGCAAAAATGTTCACACAGAATTCTGCGTGGCTGTTGATTGCTTATCAAGCACTATTCAAAACGCCGGGCCTTCACACAACAAGAGGAGAAAAAAAGGCCAGATCTGCAAAGATTCAATCACATGGCTGGCTGGGAGGGATTGACGTGTGTGTGTGTGTGTGTGTGTGTGTGTGTGTGTGTGGGAAAGTCACACGCTGAGGTGACAGACATGACACGGTGCCTATAAAATGCAGCATTGTTTCAGGTCGAAGGCCACCGAAGGGTCAACCGTCGCTCAACTCGCTCCACAATCAAACTATTTTCTTCTCTTTTTGGGAAAATCCCGAACGCTGCGAGATAATATTGTGTGTCAAAAGTGCGTGACTTTGTGTTCTGTTTTAGTAACCGGAAGGTTGCGAGTTCAAATCTCATGAACAATGGAGTTGTGTAAAGAAAAGGCAAGAAATCTGTAATATTATCAGAAACATTAAAAAAAACAAAATTCATGATCTAAATCATTTAAAACTCATCACACTTTGTAAAAAAGTCTACAATAATAATTGTGTAGTAATAATAAGTATAATAACACTATTGTAGCACTAATACGTTTTTTATTCGTCTTCCTGCTCGTGTTATTTTTTGTTCTTCTTTTTTTCCTCACATATCGTAAAGAGCTCCTGTGAACCTCGCAAAGCTGACGTCTGAGCGTTAGCGCTACTGCGTCACGCTGTTCTCTGTAATCGAGACCTGATCTACACCACATCCTATTAGATCACGCCATCACGAGTTCGCTCGTATTTCTCCATCCTGGTTTTTTTATTGCTGTCAACACTTTAGAATAGAAACATAACAATAGCAGATTTTCCCCGTCCGTAAAAAAAAAACAGTGCTCTCATACATCTGGAAAAGAACAAAAGAACTTGCTAGTGATGCAAAAACTTCACTGGATTACAGTTAAAATTATATCGACGTGTCTGGAGTCTGAGAGCTCTGATGGGCTTCGGCTCTTTCATCCTGTTGAACGAAGACGAAACGCTGCGGAGTTTCTGACTCGACGCTGCTCGAGAAAATAAAAACGGGATCGGGTTAAAAAAAGCAAAAAAAAGGTTTATTCCAGAACCTTCCAGAAGGACGTGGATTCTTCCTGCACCTGATGTGCTGCTCTGGAAATGTTACGTAACGTGATTCAACGATTTTTACGCGTTACGTATTTTTTTTTTTTAATGAAAGTGTTAATTAAATACAGAAATCGTGAAATAAACGTCCACAATAAGTCCAGAAAAGCGATGCCTCAGACTGTCCTGTTCTGTAAATAGGTCACATGCACTATATAGGGCACTAGATAGGGTCTAAAGATTAGTCAAGCTAAAGAGAACGCTCATCGTTACTGACACTAACGAGGCGAACGATCGACGTGGGACGTCGTTTTGTCAAATAATAAAATTGTAGGTCTTTGCGTCGTCAGTACGATTCGGGTCACGTTCAAATCCAGAGATTTGGAAATTTCTAGAAGACAAAGACAGAGCTTTGAGGTGGAATCCAGAACTTATTGAACACGCACAAGGGTTTGAAGATGAAGATGTTTCCAGCAGGTTAAACGACGACCTGCACAAACGCTCCTTCGTCCTAAACTCTTTTTTTACAACCGAAACTTTCCTGTTGATCCTCGAGTGGGATTTCAAACGTGATTTTGTTTCACAGCTTGTAATGCTTTGCTTTTTTGTTTGGAAGGTCGTGAATTCGATCCTCTGACCTCTCGTGCTTGAAGTGTCGAGTCGTGTTTAACTCGAAGCGGCTGTTCGGATCCGTTAGAAATGTCTGATACGGAAAAAACGGATGAATCTGATATTCAATATTAGACGAGTGTCTACAGTTTTGTTCGATTACTACGTACATGCACACACACATGAACACACACTGGTGTTGTGTGTGTATCAGGTGGCATTGTTAAGAGACAAAAATGACTGTTCTCAGATTTTTCGTGTAAATAAACACAATTATTTAGCGTTATGGTGATCGGATGAAACTGATCTGCAGATATATTTAAATTGGTATATAAAAATAATATATTCTAAAATTTTAAATCCTTATAATTGCATATTAGTTTTTGATGAATGATAAAACAAGGCCAGTTCTAAGGAAATGTATGTATGAATTACATGTAATCCAGTGAATCTTGTATGTGTGTGTGTGTGTATGTGTGTGTGTGTGTGTGTGTGTGTGTTTACCTGCAGTGGCTCAGTGGGCATGTGCAGCAGGTGTGGGGGTCTCTCGGTGTGGTGTTGCTGTCCTCCGTTGCTCTCCTGCTCGTAGATTGCGTCTCTCTCTGACTGCGAGAGACTTAGAAAGCGCCGGATCATGGACAGGTTCTCCCACAGCGTGCGGTTCTCTGGGGACGGATCCTCCTTCCAGCGCAACAGCTCACACAACCAACCCTGTGCACACAGACACACACACACCAATGGGTCACGTTAGCGTCTCGAAACACATTGAGAAGTATGTGGTAAATACTTTGTCTGCATTATATAATACAGCTTAGAATATTTACAAAAAAATAACCTCTGTGTGTGTGTGTGTGTGAGAGAGAGCATGATAGATCTTCTAAAAAAATATCTGACTATCTTCACATGCAATTTCAGAGGATCTATATTACTTTGACTTTTTTTTCTTAGTTTACTTGGTCATATTTTAATTAAAGAGCAGATCATTATATTATATTATATTATATTATATTATATTATATTATATTATATTATATTAATTTCATTACCTAGTGCATTCCTGTATGTAAAAAAAAGAAACTATATATATATATATATATATATATATAGATAGATAGATAGATAGATAGATAGATATTTAGATTATATTACATTAGCTGCCTATTTTTATTTATTTATTTATTTATTTGTTTGTTTGTTTTTATAGTTCATACATTCATATAATCATCCATGTCTTTATATCAATCTTTAGCTCTAAATGAATTTATATTATTTATTTATTTATTTATTCTTATAAAAGGCAATAATGTTCTAAAAATATTTTTATATTACAAAAAATGCAGTTTTTTAAACGTAACCCTTTTCCCCCACTGGCCTGTGCCTCAGCAGATCAGCCATCTTAAACTGTGCATCAGTGTGTGAGCCTGCACACACACACACACACACACACACACACACTGCACAGAAGGTGTTCCACTCCACCGCTGCACAGAAAGCAACAGAAGGAGTGGAGGTGTGTGTGTGTGTGTGTGTGTGTGTGTTGCACTGTGTCCTGGCAGCGATACAAGAATGACGCCGTAATCTCCAGACCAGTGTGCGGCAGCACCTTTCATTTCCACAGGATTACCTAGCACTCACACACACACACACACACACACACACACACACACACACACACACACACACACAGAGGCTGGAGCCAGAGCCGGAGCCACACAGGCGCTGCATGGCTGAGATAACTCAGCACTTCTGTTGTCCCTGGTTCCAACTCCTCCCAAAGCCACATCAAACCCGAGAGAGCAAGACACACACAGAGAGAGAGAGAGAGAGAGAGAGAGAGAGAGAGAGAGAGAGAGAGAGAACTTAAAGACTGTAAATCCCACACTGTTTCTATGCCGCCTTTTTCCTTAAATGCCACACAGAGGGACAGCAAGCACACACTGATGTCTCTGCGTCGTATCTGTCAACACACACGCAATCAATAACAAGCACTAAACCCCATCATAAAGCAGGTCAAAACGTCGCTCTCCATTAAACCCTACACACACACACACACACACACACACGATTATATAAAACGCAAACTGTCCCGATAATGTAAATAGCATGTTGTTCCACATGTAGGAAACATGACGTGTGAAGACCTGGTCTCTGTGATTAGCGTGGCTCTGTGGGCTTTACACACCCCAAAGTGTTTGTGTTTGTCCAATTGCATTTCTTCCACTGCTTTACCAATCACACAGTGTGAGAAGAGCCCACAGCATGTGTTCATCTTTTTGCCTAAGAAAAACGACAGAATCGAACGATTTCCGCTTCACACACAAATCCATTCCACTTCGGAGTTTTTCGCTCGTGTCCCAAACACAGTTCTTATTAGGATTTGTAACAGTAGTTCAGACACTTTCCTGTTTCTCGGGATTTTGCCAATAACCACTGTTTTTATAGCCGCAGGAATGAGAACAGTAGCTAACTTTTTGTCACAGAGAATATAAGCAACTCTCTTGCTACAGGTAGCGTTACAGATAATGTTGGTAACATAATGTTACACAACTTTCTTTGTAGGAACCAGTAGTGTTACAGATAACATAATTAACTCTCTGGTTCATGTAATGTTACAGATAACGTATGTAACTCTGTAGGAACCCGTAATGTTACAGATAACATCTGTAACTCTGTAGGGACCCGTAATGTTACAGATAACGTGTGTAACACTGTAGGAACCCGTAATGTTACAGATAACGTATGTAACACTGTAGGGACCCGTAATGTTACAGATAACGTGTGTAACACTGTAGGGACCCGTAATGTTACAGATAACGTGTGTAACACTGTAGGAACCCGTAATGTTACAGATAACGTGTGTAACACTGTAGGAACCCGTAATGTTACAGATAACGTATGTAACACTGTAGGAACCCGTAATGTTACAGATAACGTGTGTAACTCTGTAGGAACCTGTAATGTTACAGATAAAGTGTGTAACTCTGTAGGAACCCGTAATGTTACAGATAGCATCTGTAACTCTGTAGGGACCCGTAATGTTACAGATAACGTATGTAACACTGTAGGGACCCGTAATGTTACAGATAAAGTGTGTAACTCTGTAGGGACCCTTACTGTTACAGATAACGTGTGTAACTCTGTAGGGACCCGTAATGTTACAGATAAAGTGTGTAACTCTGTAGGGACCCTTAATGTTACAGATAACGTGTGTAACTCTGTAGGGACCCGTAACGTTACAGATAACGTGTGTAACTCTGTAGGGACCCGTAATGTTACAGATAACGTGTGTAACTCTGTAGGGACCCGTAATGTTACAGATAACGTGTGTAACTCTGTAGGGACCCATAATGTTACAGATAAAGTGTGTAACTCTGTAGGGACCCTTAATGTTACAGATAACGCGTGTAACTCTGTAGGGACCCGTAACGTTACAGATAACGTGTGTAACTCTGTAGGGACCCGTAATGTTACAGATAACGTGTGTAATTCTTGAGTTAAACGTAATGTTACAGATAACATAAGCAATACAAGACGCTAATATAATCACTCTTTTTATAGACCTCTGCTCTGTTATTTGACTAACTACGCTAACCGAGGTGTGTACGAGTACGCGATCGGGAGAGTCGCAGAAGCCGCGACGACGAACGCCATCCATCAGGCGACCGGTTCTGAGGTTTCTATTAGTGGAATCCATCTGACACTCAGTTACAGAATCGACAATGACGTTCTGGCGGTTTAATGACATGCCTGAAGAATACGGATGTTATTCGACTGATATGAAGCCCATGACTTTTACTGTTTGTCTGAGGTGCTATTAATATGACCATAACAGCATTCGACGGAAATTTTGTTTCGGAATAAATGAAAAAAGAGCGGATGGTGCAGGCTGCGTATAAATAGAAGTTTCTGATAAAAATATTTCTCTCAGAACATAATGGCTGTGTGTGAGAGTGTGTATATGTGTGTGTGTGTGTGTGTGTGTGTGAGAGAGTGTGTGTGTGAGAGAGAGTGTGTATGTGTGAGTGTGTGTGTGAGAGTGTGTATATGTGTGTGTGTCTGTGAGAGTGTGTGTGTGTTTGTGTGTTTGTCTGTGAGTGTGTGTGTGTGTGAGAGAGTGTGTGTGTGAGAGAGAGTGTGTATGTGTGAGTGTGTGTGTGTGTGTGTGTGTGTGTGTGTGTGAGTGTGTGTGTGAGTGTGTACGTGTGTGTGTGTGAGAGAGTGTACAGTATATGTGTGTGTGTGTGTGAGAGTGTGTGTGTGTTTGTCTGTGAGTGTGTGTGTGTGTGTGTGTGTGTGTGTGTAGTCACAAGTTGCCAGTGACTGGTGCAGAGAGCTGCTGTTAGAGCGAACACTGCTGTATTCACCTCCGATCAGCAGGCTGATAAACCTAACACCTTTATATTATCTCATTTGCCAAATAGTGTTAGCAGCGTGGTGTTAGCCGTGTCACAGCGAGAGCCGTGTCCTCTGTAACCCTGCTGAGACTTCCGTAAAGTCAGGAAAAAGCCGTGGCGTACGACTGATAGGGGAGAAGAAAAAAATAAAATGAGCAGAGATTCCTAAAAGATGTTTTTATAACGCCGCTAATCCGGGCGCATTACGACGTCACTCGTTTTTTTTTTCCTCTCTCTTTCAGAGTAATCCAGTGTTATGGCCTACTTCTTCTGTGCTGATGGAGGAAGGAGAAAGAAGAGACAAACATTATGATGTGAAGCAGAGGGGCTACAGACAAAGCGTTATTATCCCCCCCCCCCTCCTCTCCTCCTGCTTTTCCAACCCCCCTGTTTCCCTGTCCTGGCACAGGCCCAGCTCTGGCACGCAGCTCTGTGCGGAAAAATCCGAAAGCTAACGCCTTCTGCCCGGAGCAGCGAACTCGTCTCTTCTACCGCCTGAGAGATATAAATGCCGTGGCATGGCAGCTTGTCGGCGGTAGAAAAGAGGGCAAGGAGGGCCAGCTGCAAGAAAGGTAAAAAAAAAAATTACTACAGACGGCAGACTCGAGCAAATTAAGGTGGCACGACAGCTAGAACTACAAATCCCAGAATGCAGCAGTCTATAATGAGTCCGTAATGAGGGGGTGATTTAAGTGCTGCACTCTGAATGAGGCCAGACAGAGAGAGAGAGAGAGAGAGAGAGAGAGAGAGAGAGAGAGAGAGAGAGAGAGAGAGAGAGAGAGAGAGAGAGAGAGAGAAACAGAGAAAGACACTAAGAGAAAAGGAGAGACAGTTAGACAGCAAGACCGAGATAGAGAGAGGAAGAGAGAGAGATAATAAAGTAACTGATATAAAATTTAGAGAAAACAATAGAAATATAAGTATAAAACAAACATGGCCGTCTAAATTCAGTTTTTTTTCCCATATTCTGTTCATTTTTTTTCCATATTCTGACTTTAAATATGAATTATTAACTCGATATTTACTTGTCCAGTCCAAGTCTCAGAAATGACCACTTTTATGATCGTTTCTACTCCTTCATCAATCATATTTTCTTATGCAAATCGTGAAAAAAAGGTGAACCTCTCTGTTTACATCCAGACCTGGACAAGAGACCTGGAGTTAACGAAGAAAAGCAATTCAAAATAAATAAAAAAACTCTTCTTCTGCGAGCGTTATTGCTCTCGCTGTCGACCGGCTGAAATAAATCTCCTCAAATCTGCTCGTTTAAGGCCCTTACAAGAAAGAGAAAGGGAAAGAGAAAGAAAGAGGATGTTACACGTGACCGAAGATTCAGATGCAACTCATACACACGTAGAGAGAGAGAAAGAGAGAGAGAGAGAGAAAGAGAGAGAGAGACTCATGAAGCGCCTCCGAGTCGTGCTAGTCCATCAATTATAAGCGCCTGATTGAGATTTAATTCAAAGCTGGAGTTTAATTGCTAATATCAGTGCGTAATTAAGCAGATAAATCACCGAGATCTTATTGCATTATAGATTAAAATTGCATAAAACCTGCAAATTGTATATGTCAGCTAAATCAGCATCCTTAATTGGCAGACAGGTTTGCTTTCAAAAAAGAAAGAAAGAAAAGAAAAAAAAAACAACAACCAAAGGAACAGATTCAAGACTCGAAATAGAACAGAAGCTTAACGGAGTTGGACTTTTTCGACTGCTACTTTATGTGAAGTCGTGACCGTGTGACCGAGTCAGCTGACACGTCTCGGCCAATGGGAGGAGGAGAAAAGCTCTCGACGAGCTCTCAATTAAAGATGGAGGAGTTAGTTTATGTGTGTTGATGAGAGATCGCGAAAAGAGAGGAATCGAGGATGAAAAAGAAGAGAGGGAAGAGAGAAGACGTGAACGGGGTGTAGAGTACGTGTCGCGTCTCTGAGCTCCACGTCGGTGCGAGTGGTGAAATTGAAATATTTCTCGGTGTGTGTCACAGGCATGGCGAGCGGTAATTATGACAGATCTGATTAAGCGGGCGAGTCAGGGGCCGGCTCCGGGCTGCAGGTGCGACCTTGCGCATTCCTGCGTGTGTAAATAAAATTAATTACAAGCGCGGGGGTGCACGGCGCATGACATCGCCGTGCACTGAGAGTCACACGGAGTGGGGGTGGGGAAGGGGGTTGATGGAGGAGGGTGGGGGTGGGGGGGTGGTAGGACTAATGGAATATTTTCCCGGAGTCTAATAATACAGTTGGTATTGACTTGGGGTAATTAGGGGGATCATTAAAGCCGCTTTTCCCGGCGTATTTGCCTGCCTGATCAGATTAGAAGGAATGGGCCTCGGAACAAGGCCTGTGTGGTCTGACAGGGGAGACGCGGCGAAGAGCTGGAGAACAGGGGGCGTGCTACCTAGGGCGCACGCTTACGGAGACAGAAACAGAGTTAGAGATGATTAGTGTTCCTGCAACCGCTGCATGAAGCGCAATAATAACAGGAATATTCCCGGATTAAAAAAAGAAAAAAAAAAAAAAAAAAAAACTCCTATAGAAAAACATGTATCGTATTTAGTCTGTTGTCCAAAATAAAACAGAGAGGGGGAGGGAGGAGGTGGCATGGAGGCGACGAAAGATTTAAAGTAATAAAAAAAAACATTAAAAAAGGGCGATCGGAGCCGAGACACGATGCAGGAAGAAAGGCAGACGGAGGAAAGGGAAGTATGTCGAAACATCCAGGAGGTGAAGGTGAACACTGTGTGATGGGAGGAATCCTAAAATCCTCAAAATCCTCAAAATCCTGCTGTAGGTTCTGAGTCCGCCCTGCAATAAGAGAGGGGAAAAAAAGCTTCGTTGCAAGGCGAGGCTTTGCCTTTTTGGGCCATAATTCAGCCCTAAATCAATTATTCAGACATCTGGGGCCTCCAGTTCAAGAAAATTGCGTCTTTAATAATAGAGGGAACCGCAGCCGTTTCCCAGGCAACCTAATAACCAGGCAGCCAGATAAATAAATAAATCAATTAATAAAGAGGCGCAGGCGCGCTCCCCCTCTCCGTTCCCATCTGCCTGCTTCTGCTTCCCTCCATCCCCCACGGGAAGAGGATGAATTCATAATGGTAAACAAACCACTTCTCAAAATGCAGCCGCCACACTACGCCAAATAATGAAAGAAATAATGCACAATATACAGATACACACACACACACACACACACACACACACACACACACACTTTTCCCCCCTATATGAAGGAATAATAATGCTTTCATACACAGCAGGCAATGCAGATCTAAAAAGTAGAAGAAAAGCAAAACGCAGCTTTCACGAAGAAAGAGCTTGATGTATGGCATAAAATCGAATCGGGTAATTCCATAAGCCCCGCCCAGGGGAGGAGCTAAAGATGCGTATGGCAGATGCTGCGTTCTACATATGCAAACAACACGAGGTTTCTCTTTAGGAGAAGGTTCCTGAAACTAGTTGTCTGGACCAGTGAAGAGCCTTAAGGAACCCAGTTAAAGCACGAACTTCAAGTTTCACGAGTTTTCAGCTAAACGTTTCGACGGTGTTTTGTGTTTGCAGGAAAGAAGTTTGCAAGAAAAGCTTCAAAAAATGAATAAGTAACAAAGTTGATGTTGAAGAATCTACGAGAATATTGTACATGACTTTAGCTCTATCTAAAAAAAAAAAGGATTGATTCAACAACAGTACTTCCTGCACACGTTTTCTGAGATGTTCCAGAGGTTCCTCGGAAGGTTCCTCAAGCCTTTTGTCAGTAGATACAGTATAAGGGTCGAGTGCAGAAAGGGAGCGGAGAAGAAAAGCAGAAGATCTGATATTCTTCTGATGTGAAAGCCTCTGACATGGACAAACAGGCTGAAGGGACACCAAAGAGGAACTAAAGACAGGAACATGAAAAAAAAAGTCTAGTCTGCTCCATCAAATGGTCAGAACCTGGAGACACCATGATGCCTGGACAATGAAGACACCATGTGAAGGCCTGGGTTTGAAATAGTGCAGCATTAGAGAGGCATTTTGAAGCAGAACAGAGATCTCAGGTACGTCTAAGACTTTCACACATCCTGTTTCTCTTTCCAGCCCGCAGTGCTGCTCCTCTAGAGAGTGGTGAACCGGGCCCTTGGTGACAGATGGCACACCCTCCACTACCCCAACACACACACACACACACACACACACACGAGCCCCACACCTGCCCCCCTGCACTGCACCAACGTACCATATCCCTGACATTCTGTCTCATTAGAGCACTGCTAATTACCACTGCCTCTTCCAGGAGAGGAATAGAACGAGAATGAGAGAGAGAGAGAGAGAGAGAGAGAGAGAGAGAGAGAGAGAGAGAGTGAGAGAGAAAGAGAGAGGGTCATTCTGAGGGAATGGGACAGAGATCTGAACCTACATTTCATCCAAGAACAGACTGTGTACTTGTTC